>NC_143489.1:85956352-86266352 GCF_027475165.1 Benincasa hispida | reverse complement strand
CGATGAAGAAAATTCTCGATCTAAGAATATTTTAAAATCTGGGATTCCTTTCTCAGAGTTGGAAAGTTTAGATGAAGAAAACCGTCCCATATCCTCCTTGTGCAATAATAGAACCAAGGGAGAGAATGCTATGGCTGTAGAGGAAAAGGAAGCAAGAGAGCACAAAGTCTTGCATGAAACCAGTGATTTGAAGATAGAATTTGATGGTGATTTTGTTACCGGAGTTAATGGAAATACTGATGGTGTATTTGATGATTGCCAGCTGAATGGGTGAGTTTTGGCTATAAAAATTGTCACATAATCAATTTGCTTTCTTTCTTAATAAAGTGCAAACCTCAGGTTTGTGTCGCAAGGTAATTTATGACTTTCTCTAAGTAATGTTTTGAAAGGTTAGGAATCCTTGCTACTTTATCAATACAGTTAAGTATGCCGCAAAAGGGTAACCTGTTGGCGAAGGCTTAGGTCTCTTGATCATACTGGCTTTTAGAGGTCTCAAGTTTGATACTTTGGGTGAGCTTAATACCAAAAATCCTTCGTCTCCTAGGTATAAGGGGAGCAAAGCTTGGACTCCAAGTTATCAAAAAAATAAAATAAAATAATATAATAAATAAATAAATAAAATACAGTTAAAGGACTTCCTTGAGAACGTCTTGGATAGGATTTGTCGAATAGGTTGTTCATTGGTGTTTTTTAGTTTCATGGGACTATCTGCTTTTGTTATTCACTTATCATGTTTGTGCATTAGATGTAGGGAATTAGACTTTCCAATCAAATCTTCTGAAGTAAGCACAAAAGTTGGAAGTAAACGAAAGAGAAAACGGAAAGGAGAGGTGTCTAAGAGGAAATCTGTTGAAGCTGATGGTAATAGTTGTAGTTGTGCCACTTCAGGAGTTGAGATCCAGCAAGATGAATTGAAGATGGATAACACGGTCAATTGTGTGTGTGAAGAGAAACAGGAGACTGTGTAAGTATTAGCTTCATATTTTCATATTTTCTAAGTTATATTCACTTGAGTTCTTCTAGCATATTTTGTATTTTGGCGGCCTGCTGACTCTTTCTTTTTTTTCATGATTTTACTATTATTCAAATCTCAAGCCCTGGAGCTGAACTACTTGATAATTTATCATTCCCTTCAGCTGATGTGGGCCATGAAGATAGTGAGAGACCAAAAAAGAAAAAGAATAAAGGGTCAGAGCGAGGGAAAATCATTGAAAATGACGGTCCATGTGATCATAAGCCTGACAAGATGGACCAAGATGTGCAACCCACTTCTGATCAGTAAGTTAGTGTACGATCTTTAATTTATGCTGCATTTTTGTCACTCTTTTGCTTGAAACAGGAGGGAAAGATAATGCAGCTCAGCTTTAATGCTAATGCTTTTTTTTATGAGATATCCCTAATTCACTGGACAGCACCTATCACCTAGAAATTGTATTAAAATTATTGGAACTTATTTCATCTGAATTCTCATGGTAAAAAAAATCCAAAATTTTCTTTTGTTATCTTTATAATATAAACATATACCTCAACTTGTGGAGGATGGAATTTTCTTGATCATCTATCTGGAATCTCATTTGATGAGTGCGAGGCCTTGGTTTCTTGCTTCCATTCTCTGTTCACTAGGAAATATTGTCAACGGGTCTTTGGTCCGGCAGCTAGAAATAAAACTCACTTCCTCTGATTCCATTTTGTACGTGCAAAGTTGCAAGCTTGAGTGTCCTAATTGTGTATTTGCATGTGCTACAATGTCTATGGACACCCTTGTTCCTAATACACAATTATCACATATTATTGTAGCATTTTCTTATTACTAAGTTCAATGTTTTCAACTGCATTGTGTTCAGGACTGAAAACCATCCAATGACAAAGAAAGTAGCCAAGAAGAAAAGGACCAAAGCAATAGAAAACTGGGATTCATTGAAGTCAGATATATCACTTTCTTCATCTGGTGCAGAGAAACCAACTACAGAAACTGAGGATAAGGAAAGTAATGGTGTCTCCAAGTCATCTCAAGCTAGAACTTTACCTAGTGGTTTGGTTATTGAAGAACTAGAAGCTGGGAAACCAAATGGAAAGGTTGCAACTTTGAAAAGAAAGGCAAGATCCACTTGAATGCTACTTTCTTTACTGCCGAGACAAGTTAGAATGTCCTTTATATGCTTGAGCTCTGTTTGGTTTCAGATTAGTGTGCTTTATGTTGGTAAATTGAAGGAGAGTGGTGAAATAGTTGACTCAACGGAGGACAAGCTTCCTTATAAATTCCGCTTGGGTAAGAAGATCTCATTTGTAACAATGTGTCATTGATCTATTTCCTTCTTTCTAATTAAATTATCTTCTATATCTTGCTTCCTCCAGGAACTGGGCAAGTTATAGAGGGTTGGAATGCTGGTCTTGATGGTAAAAATCTCATGGCCAAGTTTCAAAATGAACTCTTGCTGCTTTTCTTCTTTTTTAATAGCTCAGTATGATGAATATATCTTCTGCACAAATCCTCAGGCATGCGAGTCGGCGAGAAACGAAGACTTACTGTTCCGCCCTCAATGGGGTATGAGAGAAGTCATTGATCTTCCTCCCTCTACACCGACTTTTTCCTTCATCACTTAAGATGTCTATTTTTTATTGTAGATATGGGAATGAAGGAGATGGAGGAAATATACCACCTGATTCCTGGCTCGTGTATGATGTCGAATTGGTAAAGGTCCATTAGCTTATACACTCACTGAAAATACAGGTATGTTTCTTATTGAAGTAGTGAAATACCAAGGCTATAGCTAATAGTAGATAAGTATGAATGAGATGTGAGCTTTGGTTAGGCGTTGTAGAAATTTTGGTATACATAGCCAAGGGAGGGGACTGTATTTGGCTTATCTGCGTGTAACTACCTTATTTTGATTTGTCATTTGAGCTGGATATACTGAATAGGGAAATTAATAGAATTTTATTCTTTTTTAGAACATTACTTTGCATTGTAAATGTGGAGATTCAATCCCTCAGCCAGGAAGAAAGGTTATTGGTGTCTTAAATGTCGTAAATGTTGGACTATGTTATTAAGTTATAGCATACATTAGTAGAGGTTGGAACAAGTCAGTGTACCTGTTTAATCAACTTTGATATGGTTATGCACTTGAGAAAAGAGAGAGCCTTTTCAGTAGAGATGAGTATTTTTTTAAAGTGAAATTTGATGGTATATTCCTCTCATGAAGAATATTTGAAGTTTGTTTGATTCGATTTATATTACAAATTTGCTTCTTCGAGTCAAGTTGTATAATTTCTCAACTAATCCAAATCAACTTGCCATAGAAACCTAACCATAATGAATTTGAATTGTATTAATCGAATAGACTCTTTTGATAATGATCTTAATTTAATTTTCTATTTTTAAAATTTATTTGGTTTCTTACAATTTCTTTATTAATGCTTTTTGCTTAGTTTAAATGTTTTGATTTCTTTTTTTCTTTCCAAAATTCAAAAATATAAATAAGTTTTAAAACTATTTTTTACTTCAGATTTTGGCTTGGATTGGATGAAACTTGTAGTAGTATGTATATGTAAGCTTAATTTTCAAATGGTTCTTAGGTGGAGTCATAGCTTCTAAAAATTTATACAATGAAAAGTGAGTGGATTGATTGAAGTTTTTATTTGAAAATTCTTCTTATTATTAAAGAATGCAATTATATAAGAATTATGGGTGAACTTAAGGTCAAAGTAGTTCGTTTGTGAGTACTTTTGCTAGAAGCACTGATCAAGTGTTTCTTTTAAAAGCACCTTCAAGTATTTGTTGGTGCTTAAAAAAAAATTGTTTTTTTTAAATTACCTTGTTAATCCCCAAATTTTGAAGAATTGGTACGTTACGTCTAATTTTTAAAACATATCCTTTTAGTCATTGACTTTTTAAAATAGGTGCATTTATTCTATGAGTTTTCGAAATGTACCTTTTTAGTTTCCAAATTTTTAAGAATAAGTTCAAAAGGCCTTTGTGTTATTTTTTATTTTCATTTTATATAATTATATGACATTTTGAATTACAAAAATATGTTTAAAAAATAAATTTAGAGAGAAGAGGTAATCTTTGAAAAAATTATTTTAATTTAAAATAATAATAATAAATAATGCACGAACTGTTTAAACCTATTTTTAAAAATTTGGGGACTAAAAATGTATATTTTGAAATCATATAGATCAAATGAACCTACTTTAAAAACACTTTGGGGTGTTTGATAAATGGGTATGAGTTGAGTTGAGTTGGTGGGTATTTATTACCCATGTTTGTTAAGCCCATAAAGAAAATCTATGGGTTATTAAAATTTCCTTTTTTACCCACTCAAAACTCATTTTTTATCCCCTCAAAACTAGGACCTTTTATATTAATATGATTGTTTTCAAATTTTATTATATTAGAGAAATAGTAGACCTTTTATATTAGAGAAATATTGTTGTTTTGCTAGAAGTCGAGAGTTGAGAATTGGATTAATATAGAGGTCGAACATTGAGAACTCGACAAACAAAAAAAACTTGGAAACAATATGTATATTAGAGTTGTCGTAGGTTGAAGTTTCGACATACATAACTCGACAAACAAAGAAAAACTTGGAAGCAATATGTATAAATAGCTAGAAATGTGGGCTGAATCTCTCTAATTTTGTGATGAAAATCTCGCTTTAGAAGGAAATCTCGTTAGAAATGTGGGTTGAATTTCGCTAATTTTGTGATGTGATGAGGATCTCGCTCTAGAAGAAAATCTCGACGAACACTCAAATTAATTTCATTCTTTAATTAATGAGGTTAAATTAATTTCACTCTTTAATAAATGCACCCAACTCTCTCCAACAACCACTTCTTTCTCCCTCTTCTATTTATAGATGACTTCTCATTCATATGTTTTATATTTCCATTGTCTTTTTCCACTATATTTCCATTGTCTTTTTCCACGTTTCATATTTCCATGGTCTTTCTCCACTAAAAGAGGTATGCTTTTGTTGGTTTCTCTTTAGTTCAATTTATTTTTTTTGTTGGTTACTTCTTAGTTCAATTTATTTTATTTTAATTCTAATCTATCATTATTTTGTGTTTCTTGTGGGGTCCAAACTAACAAATCATTCCTAATTAGTTTGAGGAAGTTTGTTATTTTGAGGTTCAGAGTATCTCTTTTTTTTAGGATTAATTTTTTTATTTTTTTATGGAAATATGTTATTTGTTAATTGTTGGTCACATTTTTTTTGAAATACTAGTTCACAAATTTTTTTATTAATGGTTGGCGACATTATATTTTTTAATCTGATACTTCTCAAATTTTTTATGAATTATGGGTGAAATAGTACTATTATGTAATTTTTTTTATCTAATAATAAGTTTATTTCAATGGGTGAAAAATAATGAGGATTTTGCTCATGAGGAGGATCTCGCTCATGAGGGGGATCTCGTTCATGAAGAGCGAGATCCTCCTCATGAGCGAGATCCTCATTGTTTTTTATCTCCTCTGATACTTCTTAAATTTTTGATGAATTATGGGTGAAATAGTACTGTTATGTAATTTTATTTATCTAATAATACGTTCATTTCAATGGGTGAAAAATAATGAGGATCTCGCTCATGAGGAGGATCTCGCTCTTCATGATCGAGATCCTCATTGTTTTTCACCTCCTCTTATACTTCTCAAATTTTTGATGAATTATGGGTGAAATAGTACTGTTATGTAATTTTTTTTTTTTATCTAATAATACCTTCATTTTAATTCTTTCTCTTTTTTTTTTCAGCTTCAATAAGATCATATTCTATACATTTTGGTGTGTTATTATCAAGCTAGTTTCAGGATTAATTAGTATGTCTTACTATCGTTTCACAATCAAAATTGATTTTTTTAAAAATTATGTAATTGTAATGAAACGATGGTATTAATATTATAACTAATATTTAATTTTTGAAAACTATAGTTTCTAATCAGTGACATAAGAATTAAAAAAATATTGCACGCCAATATTCATACAATCGGTTCACCAAGTTTTGAAAATATGGAAAAATGCATATTTTTTTCTATATACATCGTTTTAACACATCTTTCGGTGAAAATTTGTTGTTCTAGGAACTAGGATTATGACAAGTTTAGATTATTATAGGTACATTGGGCCCTAAAAAAAAAAAAAAAAAAAAAAACCCCACTAGGCCCTTAAAAAGACTTAACTAAAATACCTTCAACCCTATCCTTAGGAAAAAACCCACTAAGCCCTTGAAAACATGTATTTTTAGATTATTATAGGTATATTGGGAAATAACACCATAAATCTAAACTATAACCCAATATGCCCAATACCGACGCTTGATATCGTTTGCTATTCTTTCTTAATCATGAAACATAATCCGCCAAATACCTTACCCTTTTAGGAACAATTTGTGTATCCCTTTCTCTATAAAGATGGATACTATTGAAGACCTCTTTTCGATCATGAGAATTATTTCGCACTCTCAAATACAGTTGTTCATAACACTAACCACGCTATTAAACAACTACCGAAGGATAAAGAGACAACCGACATATGTTAGGCACTACATTAGGTAGTTGACCTTTCGCCTAATTTACAAGAGTGACTTGGCATGTCGTGAAAGCACCCGAATGGATAGACGTGCCTTTACGATTCTATGTAATATGCTACGATCGACTGGTTGTTTGGAACCAACAAGATGTATGGATGTTGAAGAGATGGTTGTGATATTCCTACACATTCTTGCACACGATGTCAAGAATCGAGTGGTATGCAGAAACTTTTCGAGGTATGGTGAGACAGTTTCGAGATATTTCAACGCAGTTCTTAGGGCAGTCTTACAACTTCACACTGTTTTGTTAAGAAAACCAGAACCGATCACAAATATATGCACCGATGGAAGATAGAAGTGGTTTCAAGTACAAAAAGTACTCAGTTTTTTATATGAATACGTCATAAATATGCATGCAACGATAGATTTTTTTTTTTAATTCATTCTGATCACTTAAGAGAAACAGAATTGTCTAGGTGCGTTAGACGGCACATACATTAAAGTGAATGTTAGTGTCGTCGATCGACCTCGATATAGGACGAGAAAGGGAGAGATTGCCACAAATGTTCTTGCGCTGTGTGATCAAAATGGGGAGTTCGTCTTCATTTTGCCAGGGTGGGAAGGGTCTGCAGTCGATTCAAAGGTTCTTAGGGATATAGTTTCGCGACCGTACGGATTGAGGGTTCCAAAGGGTATTATAATAACCGTGTACGTTATTTAAACATGTGTACCTGCCACAACACATGTGCATGACATTTCGAAACGTGTACAGGATACTATTACCTACGTGATGCTGGATACCCCAACGCTGAAGGATTCTTGGCACCGTACAGAGGGGAGTGATACCATCTCTCCGATTGGCGTGGAGCAGGAACACACCGACAACTGCAAGAGAATTTTTCAACATGAAACATTCTTCAGCAAGGAACGTGATCGAGCGAGCGTTTGGGTTGCTAAAAGGGCGGTGGGCTATTCTTAGGGGAAAATCATTCTACCCAATACAAGTCCAATGTCGAACAATAACTGCATGTTGCCTTATTCACAACTTGATCACATGGGAATCGGTGCAATGCTTGATGTGCCCGATGAGGAGAATTCTGCATCAGTTGATCTTGATGAGGATCATATTGAATTTGTTGAATCATCAGAGGAATGGACCAAGTTCAGGGATGACTTAGCGGTCGAAGTGTTTATTCAATGGCAAAGAGCCTGATTATTTAATGTTCATTGCTTACTTTTCTTTTACTATTGAATGGAATTTAATTAAGGAACATTCCAAGTATGTCGTGAAAATATTTTGTGCCAAGACTCTAAATGAACAAGTTAAATTGGAACATATAATTTCAGCAGTTTATCCTTTGTTTGTGCATGTGTTAAATTTATAGCATCTTTTCATTCAACAAACATATGCATGCAGCATAATGACAGGTAATGGTAAGAGGTCTAAACACGTATGGTCGAAGGTGTAGGAAGCTAAGTTGGTGGAAGCTCTATTGTATTTGGTGGAGACCGGTTGGAGGTCCGATGATGGGACGTTTCGACCAGGACACCTACAACACTTGGAGCGAATTTTGCATGAGAAAGTGCTCGGGTGCGCACTGAATCAAAACCCCATTGAGTGCAAGGTGAGGAGTCTGAAGAAATAATACAACGTAGTATCAGAGATGTTAAGTCAGTTGGGGTTCGGCTGGAATGAGGAGTTCAAATGTGTCTAGGTCGAGAGGGAGATTTTCGATCTTTGGGTTCGGGTAAGATTCTAGAAAAAAAATGTACGGATATGTGTTATAATATAAATATTAATAATGTGTATGTGTATCAATGTAGAGTCATCCCAATGCGAAGGAGATGTGGAACAAGCCCTTCCCACATTATGATGACCTCTCCACCGTATTTGGGAAAGATAGAGCAGTAGGGCAATCAAGTGAGGACCCATACGTGATGGCGAGAATGCATTCAGAGAGTTTGAAGATGAGATTCGACTTGGATCACAGGACTGTCACACCCCTGAGGTTCGCCAAACAGAATCACCATTAAATCAAGATGAAATAGATGAAGAGCCAACAAAGCAATCTACAGGTAGAGCGAGTGTACCTGCCGAGTCATCTCAAGGTAGTAAGAGGAAGAGGTCATCATTCCAAGTTGAAATGATCGACATCATGAGATCGACTGTTGAAATGCAGAGCACACATATGAGTAGACTTGCATCGTGGCAAAAGGAGAAGTATGAGCTGGAGTTCGGGCGTCGGAAGGAAGTAGTAAATGCCATATACAACATTGATGGCCTGGATGAGGATGATCAGGTCACCCTTATTGACCTCGTTGTCACAAACATTCAGAAGACAGATCGCTTCCTTACAGTACCAGAAAACGCATGGAAGAGGTACTGCCTCCGTTTACTTGGAAGAAACATGTAGACTGACCACACCCCTACATTTTGTTTATAGTTCTTTTGGATAACAGCAAATGGACAATGGACTGTCATGTCGAAAAGAATGATAACTTTTGCATACTTGAAACACATGTACTTTTTGTGTTTGTAAATATAACTAATATTATAAGTATCGAAAATAACATATATTTTATGAATTTTTTTTTTGATATATATACGTACAAACATTCAATATGAAATATATATACTTTCAATATATATACATACAATATACAATATACCAATTAATTGAGCAGCAATATTAAATATATTTTGTTGGTATGTTTTACCGATTGAAGAAAATTAGAATTATTACAGCTTTTGAAAAGAATATATGAAAAATAATCTATTATGTTCTACAAATTGAGAAAAAAAATTGAGATTGTCTAGTTTATGTCATAAATGATTTGAGAAAATACGTATATATTTGAAAATTAATCAACAATAACAAAGCATAAAACTAAAAAAAATAAAAGAATGAAATAAAAAACAAACAGAAAAAAATAGAACTAATCTCATTCACAAAAAAACTGCATTAGATCCTTCAACTTAACTCAACTCTGCACAATAAACACAGACAATAATTACCAATTTAACTCAACTCTACACAACAAACACAGACAATAATTACCAATTCAACTCAACTCTACACAACAAACACAGACAATTTATCTCCCCAGATAATATAATTCTCCAGATAATAATTACCAACTCAACTCAACTACTTTTATCACATACTGTTTGATAAATGGGTATGAGTTATTGAGTTGGGTGGATTTTTATTACTATGTTTGTTAAGCCCATAAAGAAAACCTATGGGTTATTAAAACCCTTTTTTTACCCACTCAAAACTCTCCTTTTTTATCCCTCGAAACTAGGACCTTTTATATTTATATGGTTGTTTTCAAAACTCATTATATTAGAGAAATATTAGACCTTTTATATTAGAGAAATATTGTTGTTTTGTTAGAAGTCGAGGGTTAAGGATTCAATTAATGTAGAGGCTGAACGTTGAGAACTCGACAAACAAATAAAAACTTGAAAACAATATGTATATTAGGGTTGTCGAAGGTTGAAGTTTCGACATACATAACTCGACAAACAAAAAAAAAAAAAAACTTGGAAACAATATGTATAAAGAGTTGTACATAAGTCAAAACTTCAACCCTCGACAAGTGAAATCTTGCAAATTTTGTGATGAGGATCTCGCTCTAGAAGTAAATCTCTCTAATTTTGTGATGAGGATCTCGTTCTAGAAGGAAATCTCGCCAGAAATGTGGGCTGAATCTTGCTAATTTTGTGATGAGGATCTTGTTCTAGAAGTAAATCTCGCTAATTTTGTGATGAGGATCTCGTTCTAGAAGGAAATCTCGCTAGAAATGTAGGCTGAATCTCGCTAATTTTGTGATGAGGATCTCGCTCTAGAAGGAATCTCACTAGAAATGTGGACTGAATCTCGCTAATTTTGTGATGAGGATCTCGCTCTAGAAGGAAATCTCGTTAGAAATGAGGATCTTGCTCATGAAGATCCTTATGAGCAAGATCCTCATTGTTTTTTTTTTTTTTTTTTTTTTTTTTTTTTTTTTTATGGAAATATGTTATTTCTATTTACTTGACTTTACTATTTGTATTTACTTAACTTTACTACCAACGTGGCTGCTACTTACTTTCAACTAACATTCAAATTAATTTCACTCTTTAATTAATGAGGTTAAATTAATTTCACTCTTTAATAAATGGTTGAAGGTGGAGGACGCTAAGTTGGTGGAAGCTCTATTGTATTTGGTGGAGACCGGTTGGAGGTTCGACAATGGGACGTTTCGACCGGGATATCTACAACACTTGGAGCAAATTCTGCATGAAAAAGTGCTCGGGTGCGCATTGAATCAGATCACCATTGAGTGCAAGGTGAGGAGTCTAAAGAAACAATACAACGCAGTATCATAGATGTTAAGTCAGTCGGGGTTCGGCTGGAACGAGGAGTTCAAATGTGTTCAGGTCGAGAAGGAGATTTTCGATCTTTGGGTTCGGGTAAGATTCTAGAAAAAAAATGTACGGGTACGTGTTATAATATAAATATTAATAATGTGTATGTGTATCAATGTAGAGTCATCCCAATGCGAAGGGGATGTGGAACAAGTCATTCCCACAATATGATGACCTCTCCACCGTATTTGGGAAAGACAGAGCAGTAGGGCAATCAAGTGAGAACCCATACGTGATGGGGACGAATGCATTCAGAGAGTTTGAAGATGAGATTCGACTTGGATCACAAGACTGTCACATCCCTGAGGTTTGCCAGACAGAATCACCATTAAATCAAGATGAAATAGATGAAGAGCTAGTAGAGCAATCTACAGGTAGAACGAGTGTACCTCCGAGTCATCTTGAGGCAGTAAGAGGAAGAGGCCATCATTCCAAGCTGAAATGATCGACATCATGAGATCGACTGTTAAAATGCAGAGCACACACATGGGTAGACTTGCATCGTGGTAAAAGGAGAAGTATGAGCTGGAGTTCGGGCGTCGGAAGGAAGTAGTAAATGCCATATACAACATTGATGGCCTGGATGAGGATGATCAGGTCACCCTTATTGACCTTGTTGTCATAGACATTCAGAAGACAATTTGCTTCCTTGCAGTACCAGAACACGCACGGAAGAGGTACTGCCTCCGTCTACTCGGAAGAAACATGTAGACTGACCACACACCTATATTTTGTTTATAGTTCTTTTGGATAACAGCAAATGGACAATGGACTGTCATGTCGAAAAGAATGATAACTTTTGCATACTTGAAAATATGTAATTTTTGTGTTTGTAAATATAACTAATATTATAAGTATTGAAAAGAACATATATTTTGTGATTTTTTTTTTTTTGGATATATACATACAAATATTCAATATGAAATATATATATCTTCAATATATATACAAACATTCAATATATATACATACAATATAAAATATACCAATTAATTGAGCAACAATATTAAATATATTTTGTTGGTATGTTTTACCGATGGAAGAAAATTAGAATTATTACAGTTTTTGAAAAGAATATATGAAAAATAATCTATTATGTTCTACAAATTGAGAAAAAAAATTGAGATTGTCTAGTTTATGTCATAAATGATTTGAGAAAATACGTGTATATTTGAAAGTAATCAACAATAGCAAAGCATAAAACTAAAAAATAAATAGAAAAAAATAGAACTAATCTCATTCACAAAAAAACTGCATCAGATCCTCCAACTCAACTCTGCACAACAAACACAGATAATAATTACCAACTCAACGCAACTTTGCACAACAAATACAGACAATAATTACCAATTCAACTCAACTCTGCACAACAAACACAGACAATGATTACCAACTCAACTCAACTCTGCACAACAAACACAGATAATTTAACTCCTCAGATAATTTAACTCTCCAGATAATAATTACCAACTCAACTCAACTCTCTACTTTTATCACATAACAAACACACCCTTAGAGACTAAAAAGGTATATTTTGCAAACTTAGGGATCAAATACAATTTTCAAAACTCAGGACTAAAAATGTTGTTTTTCCTTTTTTTTTAAAGATATAAATAAACACTAGAAAATTTTAGAAAAGTAAACAAGTTAAAAAAAAAAAATACTCTTTTTATCCCGCTAAAAGTCATTTCAAGGGAGGAAGAAAACAAATACTTGAGGCACTCCTTCACTAGTTCAATAGTTTTTGCATTGGAAGATAGGATATGAGAGGGTTGCAAACCTTCAATAATAAGATGGATAGTCCATTTTTGAGTTACTGTTAGAACAATTGGATTCTCATGAAGAGCCAACAGAGAAAATTAACTAGGGATGTTTAAATAAACAGATAATCCCAACAATATATATATATATATATAAGAGTTGGATTGGATTGAATTTTGTTAAACTTTTTTCTATTTTTATTGGATTGGGTTGGCTAAAAAATATTTGGGTTGATCCAACCTAACTCAAATTATTTATATATATATATATATATACACATTTATCTCTGTTTAAAGTTTGATTACTTTGTATTGATTATTTGTGAATTTTTAATATCTTTCTTTTAAAATTGTTATGATATTTTTGTTATTTAAAGTTTGTAATAAATATAACAGATATTTGATATTTAGCATTTGAATTTTATGAGATTTTAGTTATTAGTCATGTGTTATATATAAATTTACATATTTTTAATTAAGAAGAAAAAATAAGTTATGACCCGACAATTCGACCCAACCCAACTCAAATTTCTGAATTTTAAGGGTTGAGTTACATTTGGGTTACGGGTGTTTAAAAAATTGATGGCCCGAGAAAATCGATCAACCCAACCCAACCTGTGTGGTTTTGAGGTTGGGTTATCAACTCTTTCGGGTTGGGTTGGGTTCAAATAAATGAAAAAGTTATGGGTTGAGTTGGTTCATGGGTTCACTTAAAAATCCCAAATCAACTCGAGCTTATTATAAACTTTAAAATGTATATATATATTTTTACTTATGATATAATTAGATATACATATATTTATTTTATTTATTTAATTTCATTAGTTTTTTTAATAATTTATTCTCTAACAACTCCTTCAAATAATTTTTTGGTACTTTGGAAACAGATTTTACATTATATGAATTAAAATTGAGTTGTTAATCTTAATTCAATATACGAAAATAATTAGCTCAAACTTTTACGTAGTAACATTTTATTTTCTTTTAGATCAACGATTTAAGTAAATGACCCGAGCAACCCGAATCAATCCAACCTAAATGTTCCATAATTAGGTTGGGTTCATTTTTTTAAAAGACGGTTATTTGGGTAGAAGAAATTTACCATTTGAACAATTGGGTTAAGTCCAAAAAGTCTTTCAAACCCAACCTAGTCCACAAATGTCCTTTGGATTGTCAACCTAACTAACTCGAATTTTTGGATTAGTTAAAATATACTCTCAACTTGACCTGACTTAATCTAATCCATGTATACCCCTAAAATTAATTTGGAATTGCAAACAGAGGTCGAGAAGTTAAAGTTGACATATTATCTTTGTAGAAGCTCACTAGAAGTTAATTGATTTGCTTTTAGAGTATGTTGATGTTTTTGCTTGGGTTTATACCTACTATTCCGTCTGGTTTTTAGTTTCTAGTCTGATTTTATTAGTAGCCATGATTGAGGCTAAATTGTCTTTTTTAAATTTACTTTCAGAAGCTCTCAAGCTACTTTTGATTATTGAAATTGGGAAAATATCAATTTTTACTCTGAATGTATAAATTTAAACTGAACTTTTGTTAGTGTATCAATTTATCCATCCACTCTATCATTTTGTCAACAAAAAAAAGAAAGAAAAAAAAAACTACCCTCCCATTAGGCTTCATTTGAAAAGACCTTAGATAGAACTTATAATTGTATCAATTAAACTCAAACTTTTATAAATGAATCAATTTATATTCTTAGTCATAATTTTCTATCAAAACTGTCAATGCATTTACTCTAATTATTCATTTTGCAAAACTAATATTTGAAGAAGTCTATATACATTTAAAAATGAATGCATGGATGGCTTTCAAAAGAAATTGCAAGGAAGGGTAAAAGTTGATTGACTTATGAAGATTTAAGAGTTTAATTGACTCAAAGTATAAATTACACATGATATTAGAAGAAGAAAATCTGAAAGAGGGTGTAGACAGATACACTTACAAAAGTTTAGGATTTAAATTGATATCATTATTAGTTGGATTGATTTTATAAATTGATATTAAATTTTACCAACCACTTTTAATTGGTAAAACCGCTATTTAAAATGTTAACCAATCCCAAAATGAATATTACTCAACTGGCATAGTACATATACTGTCAATTTTAATTTCAGATGTTCGATTCCTAAACCCTAGGTATTAACTCAATACCTTTGAAAAGAAAATGTTAATCAACCTTAGAAATGGGGAAAAATATTTTTAGTCTATCTATTAAAAATAAAATAGATAACTAATATTCTTAAAACTATTGTTGTTTAAAAAAAAGAAGAAATATTGGTTATTTTATTGTAAATAAAAAAATGAGGAGGGTCTTGAATACGAGTAATTGGTATTGAATATTAGGAAGAAATGGTGTTCAAAACTAAAAGGTTGGTCATTTTTTATTTAGACTTTGGTACGTATTTCATTTTCCAAGGTCAAAAGAAATGACGGTCCTGCGCGTACCAAATTTCGGCTGCTCTACCTCTATAAATACTGCTCCAATGCAAAATCAACTCAATCCCAATCCCAATCCCAATCGCGAGCAGGTGGACGGAGACGGTTTGTTTTCCTCTGAAAGTTTTTCTCAATGGCTTCAATGGCGTCTTCAAGCCCTTATTGTTTCTGCAACCGTTACAGAAATGCTCGCTTACGCTCTGCTTCCATCTCCACCTTCCCCCGTATCATCCTCTGTCACCAGCACCAAAGCCGCGACCAATCCGCTGAAAATATCAATCGAAGGTACTCTCTCTCCTTCTCTCTCTCTGTTTCCTTAAGAATTGAAGTTTCTTAAATGTGAATCGTTTCATCTTGAAGGGAAATAGTACTGCGGAGTAGCGAATTAGCGGTCATTGGAGCGATTTTTAACTTGAGGTATGTCGACGCATTTCCCTGTTCTCGTTTCTCTGCTTAATGTTGGTGTGTATTATGAGTCTTCAGACGATAGTCGTTTTGATATTATCCTGTTCTTGTTTGAGAAATGAAAATTCGAGCGTGTTTTTCTATTCGACGAATTGCCGGTGGACTTTCCGTTGCTGCCGTGGTTGAAGTTTAATGATCTGTGCTAACTTTGTTTGTGACTTGGAAGCCTCATCTTCTTGTCTGATTTTGTGGTGTTAATTTATCAATCTGTCCATGTTTCTTTTTTCAAGTAATACCCTTCTCTTTGCAACATTGAAAAATTTGTTCAAATTGTACGAGTGTACTCAATATTTTTGTCCGTTTCGTACTCTTGAAACTTCCTATTTGGTAATTGAACTTTAGCTTATTAACTACAATGGTCACTACACTATTCTTCAATACCAAACTTTTTGAGTCTAGTAAATTTAATTCTTGGGACGAAACTTTGAATTTTAGTAGCATCTGTACTAGTTTGACACAAACGTAGAAGCAGAAAGAGGAAGATATAATTTATACCAAAATCTGAGGCTCTTATACATAAAAGAACTTGTATTGTGTTTCTACGTAAATATATTTTCAAGAACTACTTCTTTCTTTGTTTTGTTTTGTTTTTTTCTTTTTTTTCAAATTTTGGTGTAGATTTTGAAAAGGTGTGTTAAGAAAAGGTTATTGAACGAAATCAAGGGGAAGTAAATTTTGGGAATCTGGCTCTTGTTTTAGCCAGGGATACAAATTTTGATTGAGCGATGTTATCTGTTTTTAATGCAGTGGGAAAAAGCCTGAATATCTTGGTGTGCAGAAAAACCAACCAAGTTTGGCACTGTGTCCAGCAACTAGGAACTGTATATCTACTTCAGAAAATGTCAGCGATCTCACCCATTATGCTCCACCATGGTAAATCCATTTCCCCACTAAAAAAGTCCTGTTAATTTAAGTTTCAATGAAGTTTTGATAATAATTCTCAACACATTTAAATTTCTCTTGCGTAACTCAACACATTTTCTTACGCAAAGTCTTTCCAAAAAGTGAGAATACTTTCAAATATTATTTAACAGAAAAATTGAAAAGTGTGTGTTGATATCGTAGTATAAGTTTGACTTAGTTTAATGAGTGATTTCAAATGTCGGCATCACACTTTTTCTAAAATGATGATTTTAACATGTGATAATGTGAAAATAGATCTCGATAGAGAACCAAACAGGAAATGATCATATGATAACATGTTGGCCAAACCATACTGGAAAAGTCAAAACTAAGCACAACATGTTAGACCTTTCACATTTAACAGGGAATTCAATTTTTATTTTGGAACACAAAACACGTGCCTTTTCTTATTTTTGATTAAAAAATGGGATGTGATCAATGGTAATATAATGATTGACATTTTTATTATTATTAGTTAAAGAATAATATCATGGGCGGTAAGGTAAAGCAGCAAAATTGTCAGCTCAAGTGATTGATCTTTTCGTTATGAGGACTACTACTTTGTAATTAGCCTCACATCAGTATGAAATCTATCTTTAAACATGCCTCTTAACTTACAACTCTATTATGACAATCTTCACCTTTGTGCTTCCAATTTCTTGTGCATAACTTAGCTGGTTAAGGTATTATATTCTCGTCTGAAAGGTCAAAGATTTAAATTTCTACCCCCTAATTACAAAACAAAACTATGTAATCAAGAATTTATGAACTCAAATCTGTTGATTACCTCAATAGTTCTAAGATTGATGAGATGTCTCAAGATGTTGGTTTAATTCTCTGTTCTGAGGATTGTCATGAGTTATGATTATCGAATTCCATTTAATTTTTAATTCTGGCAGGAATTATAACCCAGAAGAAGGAAGAGGCAAGAAAGATCCTATAAGCAGAGAAGTGGCAATGCAGGAACTTACCCAAGTGGTAAAAACCAAGACGGACCTCTCCTTCCTTTTTAAATTCTCAGCTTATTTTGCTGTAACAAAAAAGCCAATCGATTAGTGTCGGTTTGTGAAATCCTCTGTTTCATTGCAGATAAAATCGACAAAACCCGACAAGTTTACGCCGAAGATAGTAGAGCAGAAAGATGACTATTTATTAGTGGAATATGAAAGTCCCATACTAGGGGTATGTTTAAGTTTATAACTCATTTGTGAAGTATAGACAGCTTAATGGCACTCGGGGGAAACTGAAAGTGACTAATTTTCTTTGTACAAATTAGTTTGTGGATGACGTCGAGTTTTGGTTTCCACCAGGCAAGAAGTCGATAGTAGAATACCGATCAGCATCCCGAATCGGGAACTTTGATTTTGATATCAATAGAAAGAGAATCAAGGTGAATGAATCCCTAAAAACGGAAATATCATACTTTTTTTTTTGGCATCTTACTTCATTTGATTACCCCCAAATAAAGAGTGTTTATTTAATCCATTGATTCTTGGCTTTGCATAATAATTTCAGGCTCTTAGACTGGAATTGGAGAAGAAAGGATGGGCTCCAGTAGAAAGCTTTTAGAAAAGAAGGGATATGACTCTTTTTACATAGTTCTGTCCAACTTTATGTGTTCATTACATTTCACATACAGGAAAATTTTATATTCGTCGAGGAGATTCCTCCCACTGTAATGGAAATTTATGTGAAATATTAAATGGAGGGTGGTTCTTTTTTATGACAATCCCTCCTATATAGCATGTCAATTTCTTTTAATAAAAGGCCCAAATTTGGCCCCCACAAACTTGTATTCCATCGCTCCCTAATGTATTTGATTATAAAAAAAAAATGCATGTTCGAATCTTTCTGCCTTTATTTGCTAAACTCGAAAAAGAAACGAAAATTTGCAATTGATCGACTATGTTGACAATGTTTCAATTTTATGTGTTAAAAACTGTAGGGGCTACAAGAGTTTGAACCTTGAAGCTCAAGTGAGCTAGTACAAAGTTGTTGAATCAACATCATATTGTAGGTTCTCGGATTTTCATCAAAGCAACAATTTATTCTTAAATTTGTAATAATTTAATTTCAAATTTTGATAAGTACAACAATTTCTTATCTATAGAGATCAACAAAGTGATTAATAAATTTTTCATGATGGTTACAAATTCTGAAGTATAAAAACTAAAAGTAAAGAATTAAATAATAAACGGTTAGAAATAGTCTCTTCAAGTTTTTACTTTTTAAAACAAGCATTTTTTTTTTCAAACTCGTTAGAATAGTTTTTCTCGATCCACCTCGTGCGAGATCGGTCATCGAGATTTGATAAAAAAAAAAAAAGCAACATTTTTAGATTGATTTGGACCTTCTTGCTACATCTCGACCATTACACATTGATATTCTGTTATTTTTTCAAATATTGTGCAATCTTAAAAAATTTTATACCAATTTTTTTTATATTTTCAAATTTTTTACAAATTCAACCAAATATTATATCAAATATTTATGTAACTTTTCAACTCTTTAAGTTGTTCCACAATAATATTGAATTTCCAAAGTATCTAAATTGTTTTCAAGTGATTGACTTGTAATTTTTAAAATTTGAGAAAAACAAATTTAGCAAAAGATTTAGTAAAACATGAGAAATGTATAGAATCTCGATGTTAATTTGCCCAAGATTCATTGAGAAAACCTAAATATATAGAAACTCGATGTTAAACTGCCCGAGAATTCACCAAGAAAGCTCAAATATATAGAATCTCAGTGCTAATATACTCGAGATTAATACTAAGATTTTATATAATTTTCCTATCTTACCATTTTTTTGGCAAAATTATCTTTCCCAAAATTTAAAAATTAAAATGCAATCACTTAGACCCATCTGTATAATTGTAAAATTTATTTGAAAGTTTGGAAATTTACATAATGGCCAAAAGTTGATTTTTTAACAAAATCTCGATCGTAGATCTTGTCCGAAATGTTTCGAGAAAAACTAGTTGAATGAGTTTTAAAAATACATACTAATTTTATAAAGTGAAAATTTGAAGAGGCTATTTCAGTCGTGCTAGTTTTCATTAGAAACCAATTTGATGAAGTTTGATGAGAAGTGTATGAAGATAAAATGTTAGAGAGAAAATTTCATAAAATAGCCAAAAAAACAAAAAATCTTTTCTATGGCTGACCTTTTCCACATGTGAAATACCAGATATACCCTTACTTTTTAAAACTAAAGAAGTACCTATTCCTTCTCGTTTACAAGCTTGCCTTTTCCCATTCCCATTCGCATTTGCATTCGAGTACTCCTCTCAATTTTCTCTCAACATCTCCCTTCGTCTTCGACGTCGTTCGCTGCTCATCGATCGTATCTACATGTTTTCACCTTCGTTTCAACTTCGTCTCTACCGTTCCAATCATTTGAAAGAAACTTTTTATAATCAATCGTATAGAGTCATATACTAGGTCGTACAAATTTATATAATCGATTGTATAGCAAAAGCTACACGATCGCATAGCACAAGCTATAAGATCGTATAGCTTTTTCTATATGATCATTTACCTTTTTGCTATATGATCATATAGCTTTTGAAACTACAAGAGGGTAATTTAATTTAATAAAAGGACCTAATTGCAACCATTTTGAAACTATAAGAGGGTAATTATGATCAAATTGAAAGTTTAAGGGTGTGATTGTAACCAATTCTATAGTTCAGGGGTGGTTTTTGCAATTTTCCTTTCATTTTTGTCTTTTGTCCCGTGAAGTTACTTCATAAGACAAATTTACAACATTATGAACAAAATAAATATGTCTCGTGAAGTCATAAATTGTCCCATGAAGTTACTTCATGAGACAAAAGATAAAAATGAACTCAACTTTTAATATGTATTCAATGCAACACCAACATTCAATATGTATTCAATGTAACACCAACATTCCACCGAAGTATTTATTCCTAACTAATATTCTATCAATAGCATTGAATAACATTGATATGAACAAAGTGGAAGGTCACTCTCTGTATTCACTTTCTTTCAAACTCCCCACGAAGTTATCCCATTGTTCTCTTGATGTGTTCTCTCAGAGTTTCAATCCAACATCCTCATCGTCAATCGCTTTCATCGTCAGATTCAGAAATAGAGATAATGTAAGTGATATTCTGCAATACTTTTTATCCCAGACCGCTTTCATAATAAGTGTCGTTTAGCATCAAATGAACATCCAAGGTTATCCTAAATGGTCTGTAGTAGATGGATAAGGCTGGATACCTTATCCTGGTGCCACTACGAGTACGGTCTACTTTGTAGATTTTACAATTGTTGTAAAGTGCTACAAGTGATCTGATCCTGATCATTCATGTGAAGACATGTGAGCGGGGGTATTCTATGCAAAGGAGTTTGTGTAAGACCGGACCACCAAATGACTAGTCGCATTATATAACATTGTTCATAATAGAGACATACATTTCACTAGGATGACCATAGATAATATGACCTGAATCCTGAATGAGTTGTGAACTCCTACTTATGAAGGCGATCCTTTGATTCGTATGGGTGAGAGTGGCCAGATCACAACTCAACAAGTCTACCATTTTGGGGATTTGTCTGATTGGGAACTGGGAACACATCTATACAAGAAGGAATTCACTCATTCCCTAACGTCGGGGTAAGTAGATAAATTGTTCCCTTAAGGGTTGATTCTGGGAATTGAACAATATGGCGCCACACCCTCTCCTGGCCCGAGAGGGGTTTGTTCATAGTTAAACTATGATTTATTGTTCATTAGAGGGATTAGTGATACTTAAGAAGTTAGATATAACTACAGGGGCAAAACGGTAATTTTGGTCCAACTATACTTATGAGCAATTTGTGAAGGGTCATCATACTGTTGGTTGGTTATATTCAGTAGACACAAAAATATATTTGTAGTGCGGAGAGTGCAGTTGTCAATCTTTAGTGCAGTACCCGACAGTTAATGGATGATGAATAATTTAATTAACGTAGTTTAATTAATTATTCACATACAATTGGAGCTTCAAGCTACATGTCCGTGAGGTCCCATTTGTAGCTCAATGGGAATTATGAGAATCAATTTTTGGATTATTTTGAATTGTTCAAATTAATTCAGGGAATTAATTATATGTGATATAATTAATTTAATCTAATTATATATGATATAATTACCATAATGTAATTGATACATTATAATATAAAGTTTATTTGAGAGAAAATAAATATTTGAATATGATTAAAAAATAAATTATATGAATTTGATTAATATAAATAAATTTAATATAAATGAGATTTATATTAAATGTCATTGGTGCGAGAAGAGAAACTATAGGTTATATGTTATATTTGACATAACATATAGTTTAACATATATTATATGATAAAGTTTTTATCATATAAATATATATTAAATGATTAATTAAAATAAATAAATAAATTTAATTTATTTCTTTTAAAAATCATTTTGAGAGTCCTTCCCCTCGTTTCTTTCTAATATGTGATAGTGGGGTAGGAGAGAGGGTGCTTCTTCTTCTTGGCGTGTTTTTCATAGAAACAACACTGATTTAGAAAAACATTATGAAAAAATCTGAATCCCATCATCTCCTCTCTTCTCTCTCAAACTCCCTCTTCCAAAATAGCTAGGGTCCACACACTTCGGATTCTCATCCAAAGAATATAGAGGTTTCTTTTGTGGTGGTGTCTATTTGAAAGATGGTTTCCTCTTGAAGATTGGTCTTCAAAGGCAAGGGTTTCTAAATCCATTTTTCTATTTTTGTTTTCTTTCAAACATGCTGTAATTTTAATTTTAGATGCATGTACTATTATGTAAAATTGTATTATATGAAAAACTAAAATCGAGACAATCCACTTCCGCTCAGGACCTTTACAGGTTCTTACAATAACATCTGGGTTCACATCCACTACCTCCTTTAACAAAAAGTTGTGGAATAGTTGTCCATTAAATACCAGATCTATATCCAACAGTGGACCAAATGCCATTTTCCTATACATTATCATCTGTTCTTCTGTCAACTTATTCTTAATCACAGAGGCAGTTTTGTGGACTTGACAAGAAATTACAGCAGGAAAATATTTCTTAGCAAGAGCGACCATTTTACCCGTCTAATAAACGTATACATTACAAAAATTAGTAAACGATCACATAACAAAAACTAAACGATCGCATAACAAAAACTAAACGATCGCATAAAAAAACTAAACGATCGCATAACAAAAATTAAATGATCACATAAAAATGCCCTAAACGATCGCATAACAGAGAGCTAAATGATCGCACAATAAATATCTAAACGATCGCACTATAGATATCTAAACGATAGTGCAATAAATATCTAAACGATCGCTTAGTATTATCTATCCGATCGCTTAGTATTCTCTAAACGCTCTCGTAACTTTAATTCAACGATCAATTACGAACAAATACGCGATTAGACCCCAAACGCTAGAATATCAACATGTATTCAAGGAGAAAAGTCTTATACCTTTCAGATCACGACGATGGTGGGAAATGAGTAGAGATGACCGACAAGAACCTCAGAGGAAGTTCTTAGAGAAAATGGTAATGTTGGATGAAGTTTAGAGAGAAAACTGAGAGGAGTACTCGAATGCGAATGTGAATGGGAATAGATACTTCTTCTTTTTAGAAAATAAGGGCATATCTAGTATTTCACATGTGAAAAAGGTCCGCCATAGACAAGTTTGTAGAAATGGGTCAACAATTGAAAAGTTTTTTGTTTTTGGATTATTTTATGAAATTTTACATGTTAGAGAGGAATTTCTCTAAAAAACGGGAGCGAGAGGTTGTAAAATACATTACTGCAATCATTCATTGAAGTAAAGAAGAATCGAGTGAGAGAGTAATTATTCAAAAATCCAAAGGTAGAAGAAGAAGGAAAGGCATGCAGAAGCCATCAGAGACCTCTTTGCTTGGCTTTTCAACTTATTCCTCCTCATATTTCTCATTGCCATTCTCGGCTATCAGGTTCTTTCTCTGTTCGATCTATCGCCAATCGTTAGTATTCTTCTTCTTCTTCTTCTTCTTTTTTTGTGCCTTGATCTCAAAAAACTAGATATGCTATTTATCTCTCATTCTCGTTGTTTGATATTCATGTTTTGATGATATTTTTGTGAAATTGGAGGTTTGTAGTTCCGATTATTAGTGTTTACTTACGGATGAATGTCGAACTTCAGACTCCTTTCTTTTCTTTTATTTCTCGTATGTTCGTCTTGGAAAAGAGGAAGTGTACAGAGTGATAGTAGTAAAAAAATGTGTGCGAACTAAGATTTCGATGTTAATGATGCCAACACATAAAATAAAGTCTTGCCTCTCTACCAAAAGAATAGGGCTTACCAAAGGAATAGGTTGGTTACAACAAAGTGTCTAAGCATTTGTTTTGTTGAGTTATTTTTGCATTCCCAAATTAGGGATTCCACATTGTATAAATACATCACCTATCTTTTGAACCTATCGTCTACCTCCTTTAGACGTCATCATCTACCTCCACCAAACACTATCTTCTATCTCTTGATGCTATCGTTTACCTTGTCTAAGTGCTATCGTCCACCTTTTGACACTATCATCTACATGTCGACGTTATCGTCTACCTCTCCAGCATTATCATTTATTGTCTAGTCGTATACCTCTTCAAATGACAACAAGCATTTCGACTTCCCCTGTGAGTCAGCCATATCCTTCAACCTCACGTTTTAACTTGGTATCATAGCAAATAACGACCAACGTCAATCAAGGAAACCTGAGAGCCACCCTCGGCACAACCAGCTTCAGCGGCCCACCCTTGAACCAACTTCTCATTCAAATAACCTCCATTAAACTTGATCGCAACAATTTCCTCCTATGGAAAAACTTGTTGCTTCCAATCCTTCGAGTTACCGACTCGAAGGACACCTGACTGGACAAAAGGTTTATCCCCCAATGTTTTTGCAACATGCAGTCGGTGAGAACATACCGACTGGATTGACTGGAGCAGAAGCTGCTCCATGCAACACAGAAGAAAGCTCCGGCAGTGGTACTTCCAGCTCGTTGACAGCACTTGAGGTAAATCCTCAATACAAAGCGTGGATGGCTGTAGATCAACTTCTCCTCGGCTGGCTGTATAACTCCATGACACCAGAGGTTACCATTCCAGTGATGAGATGTGAATGTACAAGGGATATGTGGACCAGCATTCAACAACTCTTTGGTGTTCAGTCCAGGGCTGAAGAAGATTATCTGAGACATGTGTTTCAAACAATCAGGAAAGGTAGTTTGAAAATGGAAGAGTACCTTCGAACTATGAAAATGAATGCTGACAATCTCGAGAAAGCTGGTAGTCGTGTGCCACCAAGAGCTCTTGTTTCACAGGTACTACTAGGATTTGATGAAGAGTATAATGCCATCGTGGCCACGATCCAAGGGAGAGCGAATATATTGTGTCTTGATATGCAGTCAGAACTTCTCCTGTATGAAAGAAGATTGGAACTTCAATCAAACCAAAAGACGACAGTAGACTTTAACCAAGTTAGTAATGCATCAGTGAATATGACAAACACTAGATATGTCAACCAAAATAACAAGACCAATAGCAACAATCAATCTACTGGGGGAGGACAACGAGGTGGTGGTGGCCATGGCAGAGGTCGAGGCAGAGGAAGAAATAACAACAAACCTGTGTATCAAGTTTGTGGAAAGGTAGAACACATAGCATTCTACTGCTTCAATAGGTATAATAGAGATTTTATTCCCAATTCTCCTCAAAACAAGGGACAACCCTTCCCCAACAACCAGACCAAAAACACACAACCTCACCCAACAGCCCTAGCCACTGCTTATAGAAGTAACCCCTTTCTGACAAGACAAGAAAACATGACTGATGCAAATTAGTATGCTGACAGTGGTGCCTCCAATCATGTTACCTCAAACTTCAACAATCTTGGCAATTCGACTGAATACTCAGGTACTGTAGCTAATGGTAATACTCTAGAAATTTCTCATGTTGGAACTGCATGTCTGTCTAGTGATGCCTGCAATTTGAAACTGAATGATATGTTATGTGTGCTTGCCATAGCAAAAAATTTGGTCAGTATATCTAAGCTAACAAAAGACAATAATGTGTTTATTGAATTTCACACAGATTACGATCTTGTTAAGGACAAGGGTACGGGACAAACAGTAATGAAGGGAATGCTTAAAGATGGATTATATCGTTAGAGGGTGCAGAAGTCAGCTCAAAGTCAGTAGGAAACGATGTACCATCGCAACCAGTGCACAAGAATAAAGATTTGTCTACTCTTAGCATATCTTTGAAGCATATGGTGTCTAAGGTTACATGGCATAGAAGGCTTGGCCATCCTTCGTAAAAAACACTAGAGGTTATTATCAAAGGTTGTAATCTCCCTATGTTATCTAATGAAGAGCTCAAATTTTGTGATTCTTGTAGCTATGGCAAATCGCATTCTTTAGCCTTCCCTAACTCTAACTCAAGAGCATTTGCAACCTTTGAACCTATACATACTGCTTTGTAGGGTCCAACTCCTCTCTTGTCTATAGATGGGTACAAATATTATGCTATCTTTGTTGATGATCACAGTAGGTACACATGGATCTATCCTCTGAGGTTAAAAAGTGACACACTGGCAGCTTTTCAACACTTTCTCACCATGATACAAACTCAGTACAATACACTGATCAAGTCCCTATAGTCGGATAATGGTGGAGAATTTGTCAAGATACATAAAGTCGTCATCATCTTGGCATTGCCTCCAGGTACTCTTATCTATATACGTCAGCACAAAATGGAAGGGCTGAGAGAAAGCATAGACACATAGTGGAGACAGGGCTAACCCTACTAGCCCAAGCACATCTTCCCTTACATCATTGGTGGGATGATGTCTTATACTCAACTCTGTTGATTAATGGCCTTCCCACCCCTATCCTAAATGGACAGTCTCCAATAGAAGTGATGTTAAAAAAGAAGCTTAGGTTTGAGAAGCTTTAGATATTTGGGTGTGGATGTTTCCCCTTCTTGAGACCGTACAATTCACATAAGTTGAGCTATCGCACAGAGAAGTGCATCTATCTCAGTTCGGCTGTGAATCACAAAGGTTATAAATGCCTCAACCTCAGTGGTAGGCTATTCATCTCTCAGCATGTTGTGTTTGATGAAACTGACTTTCTTTGTTAGGTGTCTCCTTCAGCTTGCAGACCAACTAAGCAAGCAGTTGCCATCCACCTGGTTTCCTGGCTGCCCCTCAGTCAGGACACACCGCACAGTGACTCTATGCCTTCTACGTCTACAACCTCACCCTCACCAATTGTTAGAACAACCCACACCCAATCACCAGCTAATAGCTCTATAGACAACCCAACCTTCCCACCTCCTTTTTTTGATCATCTACCCAACGATCATTTACCCTCATCGTCTAGTGTCCAACCCACTGATCGCCTACCCACTAGTTGCTTACCCAACGATCGCTCACCCAACGATCGTTCACCTACCGATAATTTACCTAGTGATCGTTTACCCTCATCGTGTAATGTCCAGCCCACCGATCATCTACCCACTGATAGTTTACCCAATAATCGTTTATCCAGCGATCATTTATCTAGTGATTGTTTACTCGATGATCGTTTACCTACCACTCATTTACCACTGATCATGTACCCACCGATCGTTTACCCTTCAATCGTTTACCACCTAAATCACCATCGCCTACCGCCCAACCTACCGATCATTTACCTTCATCCTCCACTGCCCAGTCTTCACCCGATACTGTCTCACACCCTATACCCGTGTCTACTCATCCCATGATTACCCAAGGAAAGGCAGGCATCTTCAAACCCAAAATACTATCCTCCCAAACCAAAAAAGACTGGTCCCTAACCGAACCTACCCGCGTCAGTGATACGTTCAAAACCACGCAGTGGAACAAAGCAATGAGTGATGAATTTCAAGCACTGATTAAAAATCAGACCTGGACTTTAGTTCCTCCATCACCGTCGATGAACGTTTTCGGCAATAAATCGGTATTTAGAATCAAACGAAGTCCTAATGGCTCCATTCTATGCTATAAGGCACGCCTCGTAGCAAAAGGCTTCCATCAAAACCCAAGCATTGATTTCTTTGAGACATTTAGTCCAATGGTAAAGGAATCCACCATCTTGATCGTCATTAGCCTTGCTGTATCCAAAGGGTGGCAGTTGAGACAACTAGATTTTAATAACGCCTTCCTTAATGGGGTCCTCGATGAAAAAGTTTACATGTGCCAACTGCAAGGATTTGTTGATCCTCAACTATCAAATCATGTCTATCACTTACACAAGGCCATATATGGCCTTAAACAAGCACCAAGGGCCTGAAACAACAAACTGAAAACAATATTATATAGTTAGGGCATTCAGAATGCTAAGTCTGATACATCTCTCTTCATATATTGAGCACTTCTGCCTTGATACTCTTACTGGTATATGTTAATGATGTAATTATCACCAACACCGATCTGTGGGTAATCAACAAGCTTGTAACAGCCTTGGACTCTAAGTTTTCTCTAAAGGATCTTGGCCAACTCCGTTACTTCCTTGGAGTCCAACTGCACACTGTCCCCAATGGAGTTCTATTGAATCAGGAATAGTATGTCGAGGACCTACTTCACCGCCTTGACCTTAGAGATCTAAAATTGGCACCCTCTCCGAGTGTTCTAAACAAGCAACTCTCCATCTTCGATGGCACTCCTCTTGACAATCCTTATATCTAGCGGAGCACAATTGGCGCCTTATGGTGCTTAACCACCACGAGAACTGACATTACATATGCGGTTAATCATGTAAGTCAGTACTTAAAGCAACCTACGGACGTTCACTGGCAAGCGGTGAAGAGAGTACTAAGATATGTAAGTGGCACTCGACACTTTGGCCTTTATATTCAATATGGGTCCGACCTGTCTATTTTGGCCTTCTCCGATGCCGATCGGGCAGCCAACGTAGACGATCAAAAATCAGTTGCTGCTTATTGCATCTTCCTTGGAGGTAATCTTGTTTCCTGGTCCTCAAAGAAACAATCCGTTGTCGCCCGATTCAACACAAAGTCTAAATATAGAGCACTCGCTTATATCTTTGCAGAAATCATCTGAGTGCAATAACTACTGTTTGAGATTGGTGTCAAACATAAGTTGGCTCCAGTCCTATAGTGTGATAACCTCAGCACTGGTGCTCTAGTCGTCAATCCGATAATTCATGCGTGGACCAAGCACATTGAGATCGACATTCACTTCGTTCGTGATCAAGTCCTCAGTGGTCAGCTTGATGTCCGTTATGTACCATCCTCCGACCAAATCGCTGTCTGCCTCACCAAGACCTTAGCACACTTACAGTTCTTCCACCTTCGATCCAAACTCGGTGTTGTAGAACTACCCTCTTGTTTGAGGGCAGATGTTAAGGATACAACACATAAAATACAGTCTTGCCTCTCTACCAGAAGAACAGCGCTTACCAAAGGAATAGGTTGGTTACAACAAAGTGTCTAACCATTTGTTTCCCAAATTAGGGATTTTATATTGTATAAATATATCACCTATGTACATTTCAATACACAAGAAATTATAAAGGAAAAGTTGGCTTGCCATTGTCGTGTACTGTCTGAGTTATCATCTGCCTGATTGAAACTATCGTTTACTTTCTCTGATACTATTGTCTACCTCCTAACGCTATCGTCTATACGATATCATCTATCATCTACCTTCTTCAGACGTCATCGTCTACCTACATCAAATGTTATCGTCTATCTCTTGACGCTATCGTTTACCTTGTCTAAGTGCTATCGTCTGCCTTTTGACACTATCGTCTACCTGTTGACGTTATCGTCTACCTCTCCAGCACTATCGTTTTACTATCCAGTCGTATACCTCTTCAAACGACAACAAACACTTCGACTTGCTGCATGAGTCAGCTATATCCTTCAACCTCACATTCTAACTTTTGAGACGTAATATGTCGAACAACATTATTTAAGCTTTATCATAATTGCCACTACGAAAAGTCCTTTCTAAGGGCCTTTCTTACTGCTTTAGTTACATAAATTGAAGTGTATTCTTGCAAATAATTTTTTGTTGCTTTTAATTGTACATTTTTGCATGATTAGAAATCTGCTTAACACCATGAAACAAAAAAAGAAAAAAAAAATCCTGATTTGAGTTACTGCTGTGCTGCAGATTATATGCTTGATGGATTTGGAATCTGACTATATTAATCTCTTCGATTTGACATCTTGGATAAACAGAGTTGTATTGTTGGAATTTATTGCCCAGGCAGTTTTGAGCCTTGTTTATCTTCTAGCACGACATTCGTTCATGTTTTGGGTGTCACTTTGTTAAGCCCCTGCTTTGTATTTCCTTCCTACCAGCTTTCAATCGAGAGAAAACAAAATGTAATATGAAAAAAAAGACAGAGAACAAATCAATATCCTGATCTTCTTATTGAATAAACCCTTCCTTATCAGCAACCAGATTCAAATAGAGTTCCAAACAAAAACAGAAGGAAAATGTGCAGTAAACACTCAGAAAATTAATAAAACTAAAATATCCCAGCTTGGTATTCGAGAGATGCTGGAAATCTCTCCATGAAGATCGAATCTCCCTTTTCTCACTAAATTCTTCTTGTGTCTTTCATTCCAGCCTTCCCCCTTTTGTCCAGCCTCCTGTGGTCCCTCCTCCAATGGCCTCTTCTTCTGTTTTGCTTCTTGAAACCGTATCATCATCTCCCACTATCCTCTTAACTATTTCTTTGTGTGACTAATATTATAAGTATTGAAAAGAACATATATTTTGTGATTTTTTTTTTTTTGGATATATACATACAAATATTCAATATGAAATATATATATCTTCAATATATATACAAACATTCAATATATATACATACAATATAAAATATACCAATTAATTGAGCAACAATATTAAATATATTTTGTTGGTATGTTTTACCGATGGAAGAAAATTAGAATTATTACAGTTTTTGAAAAGAATATATGAAAAATAATCTATTATGTTCTACAAATTGAGAAAAAAAATTGAGATTGTCTAGTTTATGTCATAAATGATTTGAGAAAATACGTGTATATTTGAAAGTAATCAACAATAGCAAAGCATAAAACTAAAAAATAAATAGAAAAAAATAGAACTAATCTCATTCACAAAAAAACTGCATCAGATCCTCCAACTCAACTCTGCACAACAAACACAGATAATAATTACCAACTCAACGCAACTTTGCACAACAAATACAGACAATAATTACCAATTCAACTCAACTCTGCACAACAAACACAGACAATGATTACCAACTCAACTCAACTCTGCACAACAAACACAGATAATTTAACTCCTCAGATAATTTAACTCTCCAGATAATAATTACCAACTCAACTCAACTCTCTACTTTTATCACATAACAAACACACCCTTAGAGACTAAAAAGGTATATTTTGCAAACTTAGGGATCAAATACAATTTTCAAAACTCAGGACTAAAAATGTTGTTTTTCCTTTTTTTTTAAAGATATAAATAAACACTAGAAAATTTTAGAAAAGTAAACAAGTTAAAAAAAAAAAATACTCTTTTTATCCCGCTAAAAGTCATTTCAAGGGAGGAAGAAAACAAATACTTGAGGCACTCCTTCACTAGTTCAATAGTTTTTGCATTGGAAGATAGGATATGAGAGGGTTGCAAACCTTCAATAATAAGATGGATAGTCCATTTTTGAGTTACTGTTAGAACAATTGGATTCTCATGAAGAGCCAACAGAGAAAATTAACTAGGGATGTTTAAATAAACAGATAATCCCAACAATATATATATATATATATAAGAGTTGGATTGGATTGAATTTTGTTAAACTTTTTTCTATTTTTATTGGATTGGGTTGGCTAAAAAATATTTGGGTTGATCCAACCTAACTCAAATTATTTATATATATATATATATACACATTTATCTCTGTTTAAAGTTTGATTACTTTGTATTGATTATTTGTGAATTTTTAATATCTTTCTTTTAAAATTGTTATGATATTTTTGTTATTTAAAGTTTGTAATAAATATAACAGATATTTGATATTTAGCATTTGAATTTTATGAGATTTTAGTTATTAGTCATGTGTTATATATAAATTTACATATTTTTAATTAAGAAGAAAAAATAAGTTATGACCCGACAATTCGACCCAACCCAACTCAAATTTCTGAATTTTAAGGGTTGAGTTACATTTGGGTTACGGGTGTTTAAAAAATTGATGGCCCGAGAAAATCGATCAACCCAACCCAACCTGTGTGGTTTTGAGGTTGGGTTATCAACTCTTTCGGGTTGGGTTGGGTTCAAATAAATGAAAAAGTTATGGGTTGAGTTGGTTCATGGGTTCACTTAAAAATCCCAAATCAACTCGAGCTTATTATAAACTTTAAAATGTATATATATATTTTTACTTATGATATAATTAGATATACATATATTTATTTTATTTATTTAATTTCATTAGTTTTTTTAATAATTTATTCTCTAACAACTCCTTCAAATAATTTTTTGGTACTTTGGAAACAGATTTTACATTATATGAATTAAAATTGAGTTGTTAATCTTAATTCAATATACGAAAATAATTAGCTCAAACTTTTACGTAGTAACATTTTATTTTCTTTTAGATCAACGATTTAAGTAAATGACCCGAGCAACCCGAATCAATCCAACCTAAATGTTCCATAATTAGGTTGGGTTCATTTTTTTAAAAGACGGTTATTTGGGTAGAAGAAATTTACCATTTGAACAATTGGGTTAAGTCCAAAAAGTCTTTCAAACCCAACCTAGTCCACAAATGTCCTTTGGATTGTCAACCTAACTAACTCGAATTTTTGGATTAGTTAAAATATACTCTCAACTTGACCTGACTTAATCTAATCCATGTATACCCCTAAAATTAATTTGGAATTGCAAACAGAGGTCGAGAAGTTAAAGTTGACATATTATCTTTGTAGAAGCTCACTAGAAGTTAATTGATTTGCTTTTAGAGTATGTTGATGTTTTTGCTTGGGTTTATACCTACTATTCCGTCTGGTTTTTAGTTTCTAGTCTGATTTTATTAGTAGCCATGATTGAGGCTAAATTGTCTTTTTTAAATTTACTTTCAGAAGCTCTCAAGCTACTTTTGATTATTGAAATTGGGAAAATATCAATTTTTACTCTGAATGTATAAATTTAAACTGAACTTTTGTTAGTGTATCAATTTATCCATCCACTCTATCATTTTGTCAACAAAAAAAAAGAAAAGAAAATAAAAAAAACTTACCTCCCTCTTAGGATTATTGGAAAAGACCTTGATAGAACTTATAATTGTATCAATTTTAAACTCAAACTTATAAATGTCTCAATTTATATTCTTAGTCATAATTTTTATCAAACTGTCATATGCATTAACTCTAATTATTCATTTCCTGCAAAACTAAAATTTGAAGAAGTCTATATACATTTAAAAATGAATGGCATGGATTGCTTTCAAAAGAAATTTGAAGGAAGGGTAAATCCGTAACTTCACTCTTGACTTATGAAGATTTAAGAGTTTTTAATTGACTCAAAGTATAAATTACACATGATATTAGAAGAAGAAAATCTAATCTGAAAGAGGGTGTAGACAGATACACTTACAAAATTTAGGTGGTTAAATTTGATATCATTATTAGTTGGATTGATTTTATAAAATTGATATTAAATTTTACCAACCACTTTTAATTGGTAAAACCGCTATTTAAAATGTTAACCAAATCCCAAAATGAAATATACTCAATTGGCATAGTACATTATACTGTCAAATTTTAATTTCAGATGTTCGATTCCTAAACCCTAGGTATTAACTCAATACCTTTGAAAAGAAATGTGATCGGTGTCTTCAATACCTATCCACAGAGAAACTGTTAAATCAACTTAAGTCAATTGGGGAGGGGAAAAATATTTTAGTCTACTCTATTAAAAATAAAATAAGATAACTAAGAATTCTTAAAACTATTGTTGTTTAAAAAAAAGAAGTAATATTGGTTATTTTATTGTAAATAAAAAAAAAATGAGGAGGGTCTGAATCACGAGTAATTGTTATTGAATATTAGGAAGAAATGGTATGTTCATAAAACTAAAGGTTGGTCATTTGTTATTTAGACTTTGGTACGATTTCATTTTTCCAAGGTCAAAAGAAATGACGGTCCTGCGCGTACCAAATTTCGGCTGCTCTACCTCTATAAATACTGCTCCAATGCAAAATCAACTCAATCCCATCCCAAGCCCAATCGCGAGCAGGTGGACGGAAGAGAGAGGTTTGTTTTCCCTGATAGTTTTTTCAATGGCTTCAATGGCGTCTTTCTTCAAGCCCTTATTGTTTCTGCAACCGTTACAGAAATGCTCGCTTACGCTCTGCTTCCATCTCCACCTTCCCCCGTATCATCCTCTGTCACCAGCACCAAAGCCGCGACCAATCCGCTGAAAATATCAATCGAAGGTACTCTCTCTCCTTTCTCTCTCTGTTTCCTTAAGAATTGAAGTTTATTAAATTGAATCGTTTATCTTGAAGGGAAATAGTATGCGAGTAGCGAATTGCGGTCATTGGACGAGTTTTAAACTTGAGGATGTGAAGCATTTCCCTGGTTCTGTTTCTCGCTTCATGTTGGTGTGTATTACGAGGTCTTCAGACTGGATAGTCGATTTGATATTATCCTGTTCTTGTTTGAGAAATGAAAATTCGAGCGTGTTTTTCTATTCGACGAATTGCCGGTGGACTTTCCGTTGCTGCCGTGGTTGAAGTTTAATGATCTGTGCTAACTTTGTTTGTGACTTGGAAGCCTCATCTTCTTGTCTGATTTTGTGGTGTTAATTTATCAATCTGTCCATGTTTCTTTTTTTTTTTCAAGTAATACCCTTTCTCTTTGCAACCATTGAAAAAATTTGTTCAAATTGTACGAGTGTACTCAATATTTTTGTCCGTTTCGTACTCTTGAAAACTTTCTATTTAGTAATTGAACTTTAGCTAATTATTGTCATTGGTCATACACTATTCTTCATACCACAAACTTTTTGAGTCTAGTAAATTTAAATTCTTGGACGAAACTGTGAATTTTAGTAGCATCGTGTACTAGTTGTCACAAAGTAGAAGCAGAAAGAGGAAGATATAATTTATACCAAAATCTGAGGCTCTTATACATAAAAGAACTTGTATTGTGTTTCTACGTAAATATATTTTCAAGAACTACTTCTTTCTTTGTTTTTTTTTGTTTTTTTCTTTTTTCAAATTTTGGTGTAGATTTTGAAAAGGTGTGTTAAGAAAAGGTTATTGAACGAAATCAAGGGGAAGTAAAAATTTTGGATATCTGGGCTCTTGTTTAAGCCAGGGATACAAATTTTGATTTGTGCGATGTTATCTGTTTTTAATGCAGTGGGAAAAAGCCTGAATATCTTGGTGTGCAGAAAAACCAACCAAGTTTGGCACTGTGTCCAGCACTAGGAACGTATATCTACTCTACTTCAGAAAATGTCAGCGATCTCACCCATTTGTCCACCATGGTAAATCCATTTCCCCACTAAAAAAGTCCTGTTAATTTAAGTTTCAATGGAAGTTGTGATAATATTCTCAACACATTTTTAAAATTTCTCTTGCGTAACTCAACACATTTTCTTACGCAAAGTCTTGCCAAAAAAGTGAGGAAGACTTTCAAATAGTAATTTAACAGATAAAATATGGAAAAAGTGTGTGTTGATATCGTAGTATAAGTTTGACTTAGTTTAATGAGTGATTTCAAATGTCGGCATCACACTTTTTCTAAAATGATGATTTTAACATGTGATAATGTGAAAATAGATCTCGATAGAGAACCAAACAGGAAATGATCATATGATAACATGTTGGCCAAACCATACTGGAAAAGTCAAAACTAAGCACTACATGGTAGACCTTTCACATTTTACAGGGAATTCACTTTTTATTTTGGAAACACAAAAAACGTGCCTTAATTTATTTTTGATTAAAGAAAAAATGGGATGTGATCAATGGTAATATAATGAAACAATGTTTGACTTTTTTATTTTATTAGTTAAAGAATAATATCATGGGCGGTAAGGTAAAGCAGCAAAATTGTCAGCTCAAGTGATTGATCTTTTCGTTATGAGGACTACTACTTTGTAATTAGCCTCACATCAGTATGAAATCTATCTTTAAACATGCCTCTTAACTTACAACTCTATTATGACAATCTTCACCTTTGTGCTTCCAATTTCTTGTGCATAACTTAGCTGGTTAAGGTATTATATTCTCGTCTGAAAAGGTCAAAGATTTAAATTTCTACCCTAATTACAAAAACAAAACTATGTATCAAGAATTTATGAACTCAAATCTGTTGATTACCTCAATAGTTCTAAGATTGATGGAGATGTCTCAAGATGTTGGTTTAATTCTCTGTTCTGAGGATTGTCATGAGTTATGATTATCGAATTCCATTTAATTGTAATTCTGGCGGAATTATAAACCCAGAAGAAGGAAGAGGCAAGAAAGATCCTATAAGCAGAGAAGTGGCAATGCAGGAACTTACCCAAGTGGTAAAAACCAATGAACGGGACCTCTCCTTCCTTTTAAAATTTTAGATCATTTTGCAGTAACAAATAAAGCCGCCAATCGATTAGTGTCGGTTTGTGAAATCCTCTGTTTCATTGCAGATAAAATCGACAAAACCCGACAAGTTTACGCCGAAGATAGTAGGCAGGAAAGTATGACTATTTATTTGGTGGAATATGAAAGTTCCCATACTAGGGGTAAGTTTAAAGTTTATAACTCATTTGTGAAGTATAGACAGCTTAATGGCACTGGGGGAACTGAAAGTGACTAATTTTCTTTGTACAAATTAGTTTGTGGATGACGTCGAGTTTTGGTTTCCACCAGGCAAGAAGTCGATAGTAGAATACCGGGCTCAGGCCATCCCGAATCGTGGGAACTTTTGATTTTGATATTCCAATAGAAAGCGATTCATGGTGAATGAAATCCCTAAAAAACGGAAATATCATACTTTTTTTTTTTTGGCATCTAACCTTCATTTGATTACCCCCAAATAAAGAGTGTTTTTATTTAATCCATTGAATTCTTGGCTTTGCATAATAATTTCCGGCTCTTAGACTGGAATTGGAGAAGAAAGGATGGGCTCCAGTAGAAAGCTTTTAGAAAAGAAGGGATATGACTCTTTTTACATAGTTCTGTCCAACTTTATGTGTTCATTACATTTCACATAACAGGAAAATTTTATATTCGTCGAGGAGATTCCTCCCACCTGTAATGGAAATTTATGTGAAATATTAAATGGAGGGTGGTTCTTTTTTATGACAATCCCTCCTATATAGCATGTCAATTTCTTTTAATAAAAGCCCAAAAATTTGGCCCCCACAAACTTGTATTCCATCATCCTCCCTAATGTATTGATTATAAAAAAAAAAATGCATGTTCGAATCTTTCTGCCTTTATTTGCTAAACTCGAAAAAGAAACGAAAATATGCAATTGATCGACTATGTTGACAATGTTTCAATTTTATGTGTTAAAAACTGTAGGGGCTACAAGAGTTTGAACCTTGAAGCTCAAGTGAGCTAGTAAGCAAAGTTGTTAATCAACATCGATAATTATGTTTAGGTTCGCGCTTTTCATCAAAGCAACAAATATATTCTTAACTTTGTAATGATTTAATTTCAAATTTTGATAAGTACAACAATTTCTTATCTATAGAGATCAACAAAGTGATTAATAAATTTTTTCATGATGGTTACAAATTCTGAAGTATAAAAACTAAAAGTAAAGAATTAAATAATAAACGGTTAGTAAATAGTCTCTTCAAGTTTTTACTTTTTAAAACAGCATTTTTTTTTCAAAACTCGTTAGAATAGTTTTTCTCGATCCACCTCGTGCGAGACGTCATCGAGATTGATAAAAAAAAAAAAAAAAAGCAACATTTTTAGATTGATTTGGACCTTCTTGCTACATCTCGACCATTACACATTGATATTCTGTTATTTTTATATTTTTTCAAATATTGTGCAATCTTAAAAAATTTTATAACCAATTTTTTTTTATATTTTCAAATTTTTTTTACAATTCAACCAAATATATATCAAATATTTATGAACTTTTCAACTCTTTAAGTTGTTCCACAATAATATTGAATTTCCAAAGTATCTAAATTGTTTTCAAGTGATTTTGTAATATTTTAAAATTTGAGAAAAACAAATTTAGCAAAAGAGTTAGTAAAACATGAGAAATGTATAGATCTCGATGTTAATTTCCCAAGATTTCATTGAGAAAACCTAAATATATAGAAACTCTCGATGTTAAACTTCCCGAGATTTCACCAAGAAAGCTCAACAAATATATAGAATCTCAGTGCTAATAGACTCGAGATTAATACTAAGATTTTATATAATTTCCTATCTTACCATTTTTTTGGCAAAATTATCTTTCCCAAAATTTAAAAAATTAAAATGCAATCACTTAGACCCATCTGTATAATTGTAAAATTTATTGAAAGTTTGGAAATTTACAATAATGGCCTAAAAGTTGATTTTTTAACAAAATCTCGATCGTAGATCTTGTCCGAAATGTTTCGAGAAAAACTAGTTGAATGAGTTTTAAAAATACATACTAATTTTATAAAGGAAAATTTGAAAGGCTATTTCAGTCGTGCTAGTTTTCATTAGAAACCAATTTGATGAAGTTTGATGAGAAGTGGTATAGTATAAAATGTTAGAGAAAAATTCAGAAATAGCCAAAAAACAAAAAAATCTTTTCTATGGCTGACCTTTTTCCACATGTGAAATACCAGATATACCCTACTTTTTAAAACTAAAGAAGTACCTAAAGAAGTACCTTCTCGTTTACAAGCTTGCCTTTTCCCATTCCCATTCGCATTTGCTTTCGAGTACTCCTCTCAATTTTCTCTCAACATCTCCCTTCGTCTTCGACGTCGTCGTTCGCTGCTCATCGATCGTATCTAAACATGTTTTCACCTTCGTTTTTCAACTTCGTCTCTACCGTTCCAATCATTTGAAAGAAACTTTTTATAATCCATCTATAGGGTCCATAAATACTAGGTCGTACAATTTATATAATCGATTGTATAGCAAAAGCTACACGATCGCATAGCACAAGCTATAAGATCGTATAGAGCTTTTTTCTATAGATCATTTACCTTTTTTAGCTGATCATATAGCTTTTTATGAAACTACAAGAGGATAATTTAATTTTAAAAAAGGACCTAATTGCAACCATTTTGAAACTATAAGAGGGGAATTATGATCAAATTGAAAGTTTAAGGTGTGATTGTAACCAATTCTATAGTTCAGGGGTGGTTTTGCAAATTTTCCTTTCATTTTTGTCTTTTGTCCCGTGAAGTTACTTCATAAAGACAAATTTACAACATTATGAACAAAATAAAATATGTCTCGTGAAGTCATAAATTGTCCCATGAAGTTACTTCATGATGAGACAAAAGAAAAAATGAACTCAACTTTTAATATGTATTCAATGCAACACCAACATTCAATATGTATTCAATGTAACACCAACATTCCACCGAAGTATTTATTCCTAACTAATATTCTACAATAGCATTGAATAACATTGATATGAACAAAGTGGAAGGTCACTCTCTGTATTCCTTTCTTTCAAATCCCCCACGAAGTTTATCCCATTTTTCTCTTGATGTTTTTCTCTCAAGTTTCAATCCAACATCCCTCATCGTCAATCGCTTTTCATCGTCAGATTCAGAAATAGAGATAATGTAAGTGATATTCTGCAATACTTTTTCTCCCAGACCTTTCATAATAAGTGTCGTTTAGCATCAAAAATTGAACATCCAAGGTTATCCTAAATGGTCTGTAGTAGATGGATAAGGCTGGATACCTTATCCTGTGCCACTACGAGTACGGTCTACTTTGTAGATTTTACAATTGTTGTAAAGTGCTACAAGTGATCTGATCCTGATCATTATTCATGTGAAGACATGTGAGCGGGGGTATCTATGCAAAGGATTTGTGTAAGACCGACCACCAAATGACTAGTCGCATTATAGTAACATTGTTCATAATAGAGACGACACATTTCACTAGGATGACCATAGATAATATGACCTGAATCCTGAATGAGTTGTGAACTCCTACTTATGAAGGCGATCCTTTGATTCGTATGGGGTGAGAGTAGCCAGATCACAACTCAACAAGTCTACCATTTGGGGATTTGTCTGATTGGGAACTGGGAACACATCTATACAAGAAAGAAATTCACTCATTCCCTAACGTCGGGTAAGTAGATAAACTGTCCCTTAAGGGTTGATTTTCTGGGAATTGAACAATATGGCGCCACACCCTCTCCTGGCCCGAAGGGGTTTTTGTTCATAGTTAAACTATGATTTATTGTTCATTAGAGGGATTATGATACTTCAGAAGTTAGATATAAGCTACAGGGCAAAACGTAATTTTTTTGGTCCAACTATACTTATGAGCAATTTGTGAAGGGTCATCATACTGTTGGTTGGTTATATTCAGTAGACACAAAAAATAAATTTGTAGAGCGGAGAGTGCAGTTGTCAATCTTTAGTGCAGTACCCGACAGTTAAGTGATGAATAAATTAATTACGTTTTAATTAATATTCACATACAATTGGAGCTTCAAGCTACATGATCGTGAGGTCCCATTTGTAGCTTCTCAATGGGAATTATGAGGGGGGAATCAATTTTTGGATTATTTTGATTTGAATTTTCAAATTAAATTCAGGGAATTAATTATATGTGATATAATTAATTATTTAATCTAATATATGATATAATTTCCATAATGTAATTGATACATTAAAATATAAAGTATAAAGTAAATTTAATTGAGAGAAAATAAATATTTTTGAATATGATTAAAAAATAAATATTATATTTTGATTAATATAAAAAATTTAATAAAAAATGATATTTATATAATTAATGTCATTGGTGCGAGAAGAGAAACTATAGGTTATATGTTATATTTGACATAACATATAGTTTTAACATATATATATATGATAAAGATTTTTATCATAAAATATATATTAAATGATAAATTAAAATTAAATTTAAATAAATTTTAATTTATTTCTTTTAAAAATCATTTTGAGAGTCCTTCCCCTCGTTTCTTTCTAATATGTGATAGTGGGGTAGAGAGAGAGGTGCTGTCTTCTTCTTGGCGTGTTTTTCATAGAAACAACACTGATTTAGAAAAACATTATGAAAAAATCTGAATCCCATCATCTCTCTCTTCTCTCTCAAACTCCCTTTCCAAAATAGCTAGGGTCCACACACTTCGGATTCTCATCCAAAGAATATAAGGTTTCTTTTGGTGGTTGTCTATTTGAAAGATGGTTCCTCTTGAAGATTGGTCTTCAAAGGCAAGGGTATAAATCCACCATTTTTATTTTTTGTTTTCTTTCAAACATGCTGTAATTTTAATTTTAGATGCATGTACTATTATGTAAATTGTATTATATGAAAAACTAAAATCGAGACAATCCACTTCCGCGCAGGACCTTTACAGGTTCTTACAATAACATCTGGGTTCACATCCACTACCTCCGTTAACAAAAAAGTTGTGGAATAGGTTGTCCATTAAATACCAGATCTATATCCAACAGTGGACCAAATGCCATTTTCCTATACATTATCATCTGTTCTTCTGTCAACTTATTCTTAATCACAGAGGCAGTTTGTGGACTTGACAAGAAATTACAGCAGGAAAAATATTTCTTAGCAAGAGCGACCATTTTTACCCGTCTAATAAACCGTATACATTAACAAAAATTAGTAAACGATCCACATTAAAAACAAAAACTAAACGATCGCATAAAAAAACAAACGATCGCAAAAATAAAACGAAACGATCGCATAACAAAAATTAAATGATACACATAAAAATGCCCTAAACGATCGCATAACAGAGAGCTAAATGATCGCACAATAAATATCTAAACGATCGCACACTTTAGATATCTAAACGATAGTGCAATAATTATCTAACGATCGCTTAGTATTATCTAAACGATCGCTTAGTATTCTCTAAACGCTCTCGTAACTTTAATTCAACGATCAATTACGAACAAATACGCGATTAGACCCCAAAACGCTAGAATATCAACATTATTCAAGGAGAAAAGTCTTATACCTTTCAGATCACGACGATGGTGGGCAAATGAGTAGAGATGACCGACAAGAACCTCAGAGGAAGTTCTTTAGAGAAAAATGGTAATGTTGGATGAAGTTTAGAGAGAGAAAAACTGAGAGGAGTACTCGAATGCGAATGTGAATGGGAATAGATACTTCTTCTTTTTAGAAAATAAGGGCATATCTAGTATTTCACATGTGAAAAAGGTCCGCCATAGACAAGTTTGTAGAAATGGGTCAACAATTGAAAAGTTTTTTTTTTTTTTGGATTATTTATGATATAACTTTACATGTTAGAGAGGGAATTTCTCTAAAACGGATGCGAACGGTTAAAAATACGAGATGGTTGTAAAATACATTACTGCATTTCATTGAAGTAAAGACAGAATCGAGTGAGAGAGTAATTATTCAAAAATCCAAAGGTAGAAGAAGAAGGAAAGGCATGCAGAAGCCATCAGAGACCTCTTTGCTTGGCTTTCAACTATTCCTCCTCATATTTCTCATTGCCATTCTCGGCTATCAGGTTCTTTCTCTGTTCGATCTATCGCCAATCAATTAGTATTCTTCTTCTTCTTCTTCTTCTTCTTTTTTTGTGCCTTGATCTCAAAAAACTAGATATGCTATTTATCTCTCATTCTCGTTTGTTTGATATGCATGTTTGATGATATTTTTGTGAAATATTGGAGGTTTGTAGTTCCGATTATTAGTGTTTACTTTACGGATGAATGTCGAACTTCAGACTCCTTTCTTTTCTTTTATTTCTCGTATGTTCGTCTTGGAAAAGAGGAAGTGTACAGAGTGATAGTAGTAAAAAAATGTGTGCGAACTAAGATTTCGATGTTAATGATGCCAACACATAAAATAAAGTCAAAGGTCTTGCCTCTCTACCAAAAGAATAGGGCTTACCAAAGGTATAGTTGTTACAACAAAGTGTCAAGCATTTGTTTTGTTGAGTTATTATTGCATTCCCAAATTAGGGATTCCACATTGTATAAAAAAAATACATCACCTATCTTTTGAACCTTCGTCTACCTCCTTTAGACGTCATCATCTACCCCCTCCACCAAACACTATCTTCTATCTCAATTGATGCTATCGTTTACCTTGTCTAAGTGCTATCGTCACCTTTGACACTATCATCTACATGTCCCGACGTTATCGTCTACCTCTCCACTATTATCATTTATTGTCTATCCAGTATACCTCTTCAAATGACAACAAGCATTTCGACTTCCCCTGTGAGTCAGCCATATCCTTCAACCTCACGTTTTAACTTGGTATCATAGCAAATAACGACCAACTCAATCAAGGAAACCTGAGAGCCACCCTCGGCAAACCAGCTTCAGCGGCCCACCCTTGAACCAACTTCTCATTCAAATAACCTCCATTAAACTTGATCGCAACAATTTCCTCCTATGGAAAAACTTGTTGCTTCCAATCCTTCGAGTTACCGACTCGAAGGACACCTGACTGGACAAAAGGTTTATCCCCCAATGTTTTTGCAACATGCAGTCGGTGAGAACATACCGACTGGATTGACTGGAGCAGAAGCTCTCCATGCAACACAGAAGAAAGCTCCGGCAGTGGTACTTCCAGCTCGTTGACAGCACTTGAGGTAAATCCTCAATACAAAGCGTGGATGGATGGCTGGTAGATCAACTTCCTCCTCGGCTGGCTGTATAACTCCATGACACAGAGGTTTACCATTCCAGTGATGAGATGTGAATGTTACAAGGGCTATTGGGACCAGCATTCAACAACTCTTTGGTGTTCAGTCCAGGGCTGAAGGAAGATTATCTGTGACATGTGTTTTCAAACAATCAGGAAAGGTAGTTTGAAAATGGAAGAGTACCTTCGAACTATGAAAATGAATGCTGACAAATCTCGAGAAAGCTGGTAGTCGTGTGCCACCAAGAGCTCTTGTTTCACAGGTACTACTAGGATTTGATGAAGAGTATTAATGCCAATCGTGGCCACGATCCAAGGGAGAGCGAATATATTGTGTCTTGATATGCAGTCAGAACTTCTCCTGTATGAAAGAAGATTGGAACTTCAATCAAACCAAAAGACGACAGTAGACTTTAACCAAGTGTAGTAATGCATCAGTGAATATGACAAACACTAGATATGTCAACCAAAATAACAAGACCAATAGCAACAATCAATCTACTGGGGGAGGACAACGAGGTGGTGGTGGCCATGGCAGAGGTCGAGGCAGAGAGAAGAAATTAACAACAAACCTGTGTATCAAGTTTGAGGGAAAGGTAGAACACCATAGCATTCTACTGCTTCAATAGGTATAATAGAGATTTTTCCCAATTCTCCTCAAAACAAGGGACATCCCTTCCCCAACAACCAGACCAAAAACACACAACTCACCCAACAGGCCCTAGCCACTGCTTATAGAAGTAACCCTTTGGAAGTAACCCTCTGACAAGACAAGAAAACATGACTGATGCAAATTAGTATGCTGACAGTGGTTGCCTTCCAAATCATGTTACCTCAAAACTTCAACAATCTTGGCAATTCGACTGAATACTCAGGTACTGTAGCTAATGGTAAACTCTAGAAATTTCTCATGTTGGAACTGCATTCTGTCTAGTGATGCCCTGCAATTTGCCTTGCAACTTGAAACTGAATGATATGTTATGTGTGCTTGCCATAGCAAAAAATTTGGTCAGTAAATCTAAGCTAACAAAAAGCACAATAAATGTGTTTATTGAATTTTCACACAGAGATTACGATCTTGTTAGGGACAAAGGGTACGGGACAAACAGTAATGAAGGGAATGCTTAAAGATGGATTATAATCGTTAGAGGGTGCAGAAGTCAGCTCAAAGTCAGTAGGAAAACGATGTACCATCGCAACCAGTGCACAAGAAATAAAGATTTGTCTACTCTTAGCATATCTTTGAAGCATATGGTGTCTAAGGTTACATGGCATAGAAGGCTTGGCCATCCTTCGTAAAAACACTAGAGGTTATTATCAAAGGTTGTAATCTCCCTATGTTTATCTAATGAAGAGCTCAAATTTTGTGATTCTTGTAGCTATGGCAAATCGCATTCTTTAGACCTTCCCTAACTCTAACTCAAGGACCATTTGCAACCTTTGAACCTATACATACTGCTTTGTAGGGTCCAACTCCTCTCTTGTCTATAGATGGGTACAAATATTATGCTATCTTTGTTGATTGATCACAGTAGGTACACATGGATCATCCTCTGAGGTTAAAAAGTGACACACACTTGGCGCCCCTTTTCCAACACTTTCTTCACCATGATACAAACTCAAGGGACAATACACTGATCAAGTCCCTATAGTCGGATAATGGTGGAGAAATTTGTCAAGATACATAAAGTCGTCATCATCTTGGCATTGCCTCCAGGTACTCTTATCTATTACGTCAGCACAAAATGGAAGGGCTGAGAGAAAGCATAGACACTATAGTTGAACAGGGCTAACCCTACTAGCCCAAGCACATCTTCCCTTACATCATTGGGATGATTTCTTATACTCAACTCTGTCTGTTGATTAATGGCCTTCCCACCCCTATCCTAAATGGACATCTCCAATAAAGTGATGTTAAAAAAGAAGCTTAGGTTTGAGAAGCTTTAGATATTTGGGTGTGGATGTTTCCCCTTCTTGAGACCGTACAATTCACATAATTGAGCTATCGCACAGAAAGTGCATCTATCTCAGTTCGGCTGTGAATCACAAAGGTTATAAATGCCTCAACCTCAGTGGTAGGCTATTCATCTCTCAGCATGTTGTGTTTGATGAAACTGACTTTCTTTGTTAGGTGTCTCCTTCAGCTTGCAGACCAACTAAGCAAGCAGTTGCCATCCACCTGGTTTCCTGGCTGCCCCTCAGTCAGGACACACCGCACAGTGACTCTATGCCTTCTACGTCTACAACCTCACCCTCACCAATTGTTAGAACAACCCACACCCAATCACCAGCTAATAGCTCTATAGACAACCCAACCTTCCCACCTCCTTTTTTTGATCATCTACCCAACGATCATTTACCCTCATCGTCTAGTGTCCAACCCACTGATCGCCTACCCACTAGTTGCTTACCCAACGATCGCTCACCCAACGATCGTTCACCTACCGATAATTTACCTAGTGATCGTTTACCCTCATCGTGTAATGTCCAGCCCACCGATCATCTACCCACTGATAGTTTACCCAATAATCGTTTATCCAGCGATCATTTATCTAGTGATTGTTTACTCGATGATCGTTTACCTACCACTCATTTACCACTGATCATGTACCCACCGATCGTTTACCCTTCAATCGTTTACCACCTAAATCACCATCGCCTACCGCCCAACCTACCGATCATTTACCTTCATCCTCCACTGCCCAGTCTTCACCCGATACTGTCTCACACCCTATACCCGTGTCTACTCATCCCATGATTACCCAAGGAAAGGCAGGCATCTTCAAACCCAAAATACTATCCTCCCAAACCAAAAAAGACTGGTCCCTAACCGAACCTACCCGCGTCAGTGATACGTTCAAAACCACGCAGTGGAACAAAGCAATGAGTGATGAATTTCAAGCACTGATTAAAAATCAGACCTGGACTTTAGTTCCTCCATCACCGTCGATGAACGTTTTCGGCAATAAATCGGTATTTAGAATCAAACGAAGTCCTAATGGCTCCATTCTATGCTATAAGGCACGCCTCGTAGCAAAAGGCTTCCATCAAAACCCAAGCATTGATTTCTTTGAGACATTTAGTCCAATGGTAAAGGAATCCACCATCTTGATCGTCATTAGCCTTGCTGTATCCAAAGGGTGGCAGTTGAGACAACTAGATTTTAATAACGCCTTCCTTAATGGGGTCCTCGATGAAAAAGTTTACATGTGCCAACTGCAAGGATTTGTTGATCCTCAACTATCAAATCATGTCTATCACTTACACAAGGCCATATATGGCCTTAAACAAGCACCAAGGGCCTGAAACAACAAACTGAAAACAATATTATATAGTTAGGGCATTCAGAATGCTAAGTCTGATACATCTCTCTTCATATATTGAGCACTTCTGCCTTGATACTCTTACTGGTATATGTTAATGATGTAATTATCACCAACACCGATCTGTGGGTAATCAACAAGCTTGTAACAGCCTTGGACTCTAAGTTTTCTCTAAAGGATCTTGGCCAACTCCGTTACTTCCTTGGAGTCCAACTGCACACTGTCCCCAATGGAGTTCTATTGAATCAGGAATAGTATGTCGAGGACCTACTTCACCGCCTTGACCTTAGAGATCTAAAATTGGCACCCTCTCCGAGTGTTCTAAACAAGCAACTCTCCATCTTCGATGGCACTCCTCTTGACAATCCTTATATCTAGCGGAGCACAATTGGCGCCTTATGGTGCTTAACCACCACGAGAACTGACATTACATATGCGGTTAATCATGTAAGTCAGTACTTAAAGCAACCTACGGACGTTCACTGGCAAGCGGTGAAGAGAGTACTAAGATATGTAAGTGGCACTCGACACTTTGGCCTTTATATTCAATATGGGTCCGACCTGTCTATTTTGGCCTTCTCCGATGCCGATCGGGCAGCCAACGTAGACGATCAAAAATCAGTTGCTGCTTATTGCATCTTCCTTGGAGGTAATCTTGTTTCCTGGTCCTCAAAGAAACAATCCGTTGTCGCCCGATTCAACACAAAGTCTAAATATAGAGCACTCGCTTATATCTTTGCAGAAATCATCTGAGTGCAATAACTACTGTTTGAGATTGGTGTCAAACATAAGTTGGCTCCAGTCCTATAGTGTGATAACCTCAGCACTGGTGCTCTAGTCGTCAATCCGATAATTCATGCGTGGACCAAGCACATTGAGATCGACATTCACTTCGTTCGTGATCAAGTCCTCAGTGGTCAGCTTGATGTCCGTTATGTACCATCCTCCGACCAAATCGCTGTCTGCCTCACCAAGACCTTAGCACACTTACAGTTCTTCCACCTTCGATCCAAACTCGGTGTTGTAGAACTACCCTCTTGTTTGAGGGCAGATGTTAAGGATACAACACATAAAATACAGTCTTGCCTCTCTACCAGAAGAACAGCGCTTACCAAAGGAATAGGTTGGTTACAACAAAGTGTCTAACCATTTGTTTCCCAAATTAGGGATTTTATATTGTATAAATATATCACCTATGTACATTTCAATACACAAGAAATTATAAAGGAAAAGTTGGCTTGCCATTGTCGTGTACTGTCTGAGTTATCATCTGCCTGATTGAAACTATCGTTTACTTTCTCTGATACTATTGTCTACCTCCTAACGCTATCGTCTATACGATATCATCTATCATCTACCTTCTTCAGACGTCATCGTCTACCTACATCAAATGTTATCGTCTATCTCTTGACGCTATCGTTTACCTTGTCTAAGTGCTATCGTCTGCCTTTTGACACTATCGTCTACCTGTTGACGTTATCGTCTACCTCTCCAGCACTATCGTTTTACTATCCAGTCGTATACCTCTTCAAACGACAACAAACACTTCGACTTGCTGCATGAGTCAGCTATATCCTTCAACCTCACATTCTAACTTTTGAGACGTAATATGTCGAACAACATTATTTAAGCTTTATCATAATTGCCACTACGAAAAGTCCTTTCTAAGGGCCTTTCTTACTGCTTTAGTTACATAAATTGAAGTGTATTCTTGCAAATAATTTTTTGTTGCTTTTAATTGTACATTTTTGCATGATTAGAAATCTGCTTAACACCATGAAACAAAAAAAGAAAAAAAAAATCCTGATTTGAGTTACTGCTGTGCTGCAGATTATATGCTTGATGGATTTGGAATCTGACTATATTAATCTCTTCGATTTGACATCTTGGATAAACAGAGTTGTATTGTTGGAATTTGTTGCCCAGGCAGTTTTGAGCCTTGTTTATCTTCTAGCACGACATTCGTTCATGTTTTGGGTGTCACTTTGTTAAGCCCCTGCTTTGTATTTCCTTCCTACCAGCTTTCAATCGAGAGAAAACAAAATGTAATATGAAAAAAAAGACAGAGAACAAATCAATATCCTGATCTTCTTATTGAATAAACCCTTCCTTATCAGCAACCAGATTCAAATAGAGTTCCAAACAAAAACAGAAGGAAAATGTGCAGTAAACACTCAGAAAATTAATAAAACTAAAATATCCCAGCTTGGTATTCGAGAGATGCTGGAAATCTCTCCATGAAGATCGAATCTCCCTTTTCTCACTAAATTCTTCTTGTGTCTTTCATTCCAGCCTTCCCCCTTTTGTCCAGCCTCCTGTGGTCCCTCCTCCAATGGCCTCTTCTTCTGTTTTGCTTCTTGAAACCGTATCATCATCTCCCACTATCCTCTTAACTATTTCTTTGTGTGACTAATATTATAAGTATTGAAAAGAACATATATTTTGTGATTTTTTTTTTTTTTGGATATATACATACAAATATTCAATATATATACAAACATTCAATATATATACATACAATATAAAATATACCAATTAATTGAGCAACAATATTAAATATATTTTGTTGGTATGTTTTACCGATGGAAGAAAATTAGAATTATTACAGTTTTTGAAAAGAATATATGAAAAATAATCTATTATGTTCTACAAATTGAGAAAAAAAATTGAGATTGTCTAGTTTATGTCATAAATGATTTGAGAAAATACGTGTATATTTGAAAGTAATCAACAATAGCAAAGCATAAAACTAAAAAATAAATAGAAAAAAATAGAACTAATCTCATTCACAAAAAAACTGCATCAGATCCTCCAACTCAACTCTGCACAACAAACACAGATAATAATTACCAACTCAACGCAACTTTGCACAACAAATACAGACAATAATTACCAATTCAACTCAACTCTGCACAACAAACACAGACAATGATTACCAACTCAACTCAACTCTGCACAACAAACACAGATAATTTAACTCCTCAGATAATTTAACTCTCCAGATAATAATTACCAACTCAACTCAACTCTCTACTTTTATCACATAACAAACACACCCTTAGAGACTAAAAAGGTATATTTTGCAAACTTAGGGATCAAATACAATTTTCAAAACTCAGGACTAAAAATGTTGTTTTTCCTTTTTTTTTAAAGATATAAATAAACACTAGAAAATTTTAGAAAAGTAAACAAGTTAAAAAAAAAAAATACTCTTTTTATCCCGCTAAAAGTCATTTCAAGGGAGGAAGAAAACAAATACTTGAGGCACTCCTTCACTAGTTCAATAGTTTTTGCATTGGAAGATAGGATATGAGAGGGTTGCAAACCTTCAATAATAAGATGGATAGTCCATTTTTGAGTTACTGTTAGAACAATTGGATTCTCATGAAGAGCCAACAGAGAAAATTAACTAGGGATGTTTAAATAAACAGATAATCCCAACAATATATATATATATATATAAGAGTTGGATTGGATTGAATTTTGTTAAACTTTTTTCTATTTTTATTGGATTGGGTTGGCTAAAAAATATTTGGGTTGATCCAACCTAACTCAAATTATTTATATATATATATATATACACATTTATCTCTGTTTAAAGTTTGATTACTTTGTATTGATTATTTGTGAATTTTTAATATCTTTCTTTTAAAATTGTTATGATATTTTTGTTATTTAAAGTTTGTAATAAATATAACAGATATTTGATATTTAGCATTTGAATTTTATGAGATTTTAGTTATTAGTCATGTGTTATATATAAATTTACATATTTTTAATTAAGAAGAAAAAATAAGTTATGACCCGACAATTCGACCCAACCCAACTCAAATTTCTGAATTTTAAGGGTTGAGTTACATTTGGGTTACGGGTGTTTAAAAAATTGATGGCCCGAGAAAATCGATCAACCCAACCCAACCTGTGTGGTTTTGAGGTTGGGTTATCAACTCTTTCGGGTTGGGTTGGGTTCAAATAAATGAAAAAGTTATGGGTTGAGTTGGTTCATGGGTTCACTTAAAAATCCCAAATCAACTCGAGCTTATTATAAACTTTAAAATGTATATATATATTTTTACTTATGATATAATTAGATATACATATATTTATTTTATTTATTTAATTTCATTAGTTTTTTTAATAATTTATTCTCTAACAACTCCTTCAAATAATTTTTTGGTACTTTGGAAACAGATTTTACATTATATGAATTAAAATTGAGTTGTTAATCTTAATTCAATATACGAAAATAATTAGCTCAAACTTTTACGTAGTAACATTTTATTTTCTTTTAGATCAACGATTTAAGTAAATGACCCGAGCAACCCGAATCAATCCAACCTAAATGTTCCATAATTAGGTTGGGTTCATTTTTTTAAAAGACGGTTATTTGGGTAGAAGAAATTTACCATTTGAACAATTGGGTTAAGTCCAAAAAGTCTTTCAAACCCAACCTAGTCCACAAATGTCCTTTGGATTGTCAACCTAACTAACTCGAATTTTTGGATTAGTTAAAATATACTCTCAACTTGACCTGACTTAATCTAATCCATGTATACCCCTAAAATTAATTTGGAATTGCAAACAGAGGTCGAGAAGTTAAAGTTGACATATTATCTTTGTAGAAGCTCACTAGAAGTTAATTGATTTGCTTTTAGAGTATGTTGATGTTTTTGCTTGGGTTTATACCTACTATTCCGTCTGGTTTTTAGTTTCTAGTCTGATTTTATTAGTAGCCATGATTGAGGCTAAATTGTCTTTTTTAAATTTACTTTCAGAAGCTCTCAAGCTACTTTTGATTATTGAAATTGGGAAAATATCAATTTTTACTCTGAATGTATAAATTTAAACTGAACTTTTGTTAGTGTATCAATTTATCCATCCACTCTATCATTTTGTCAACAAAAAAAAGAAAGAAAAAAAAAACTACCCTCCCATTAGGCTTCATTTGAAAAGACCTTAGATAGAACTTATAATTGTATCAATTAAACTCAAACTTTTATAAATGAATCAATTTATATTCTTAGTCATAATTTTCTATCAAAACTGTCAATGCATTTACTCTAATTATTCATTTTGCAAAACTAATATTTGAAGAAGTCTATATACATTTAAAAATGAATGCATGGATGGCTTTCAAAAGAAATTGCAAGGAAGGGTAAAAGTTGATTGACTTATGAAGATTTAAGAGTTTAATTGACTCAAAGTATAAATTACACATGATATTAGAAGAAGAAAATCTGAAAGAGGGTGTAGACAGATACACTTACAAAAGTTTAGGATTTAAATTGATATCATTATTAGTTGGATTGATTTTATAAATTGATATTAAATTTTACCAACCACTTTTAATTGGTAAAACCGCTATTTAAAATGTTAACCAATCCCAAAATGAATATTACTCAACTGGCATAGTACATATACTGTCAATTTTAATTTCAGATGTTCGATTCCTAAACCCTAGGTATTAACTCAATACCTTTGAAAAGAAAATGTTAATCAACCTTAGAAATGGGGAAAAATATTTTTAGTCTATCTATTAAAAATAAAATAGATAACTAATATTCTTAAAACTATTGTTGTTTAAAAAAAAGAAGAAATATTGGTTATTTTATTGTAAATAAAAAAATGAGGAGGGTCTTGAATACGAGTAATTGGTATTGAATATTAGGAAGAAATGGTGTTCAAAACTAAAAGGTTGGTCATTTTTTATTTAGACTTTGGTACGTATTTCATTTTCCAAGGTCAAAAGAAATGACGGTCCTGCGCGTACCAAATTTCGGCTGCTCTACCTCTATAAATACTGCTCCAATGCAAAATCAACTCAATCCCAATCCCAATCCCAATCGCGAGCAGGTGGACGGAGACGGTTTGTTTTCCTCTGAAAGTTTTTCTCAATGGCTTCAATGGCGTCTTCAAGCCCTTATTGTTTCTGCAACCGTTACAGAAATGCTCGCTTACGCTCTGCTTCCATCTCCACCTTCCCCCGTATCATCCTCTGTCACCAGCACCAAAGCCGCGACCAATCCGCTGAAAATATCAATCGAAGGTACTCTCTCTCCTTCTCTCTCTCTGTTTCCTTAAGAATTGAAGTTTCTTAAATGTGAATCGTTTCATCTTGAAGGGAAATAGTACTGCGGAGTAGCGAATTAGCGGTCATTGGAGCGATTTTTAACTTGAGGTATGTCGACGCATTTCCCTGTTCTCGTTTCTCTGCTTAATGTTGGTGTGTATTATGAGTCTTCAGACGATAGTCGTTTTGATATTATCCTGTTCTTGTTTGAGAAATGAAAATTCGAGCGTGTTTTTCTATTCGACGAATTGCCGGTGGACTTTCCGTTGCTGCCGTGGTTGAAGTTTAATGATCTGTGCTAACTTTGTTTGTGACTTGGAAGCCTCATCTTCTTGTCTGATTTTGTGGTGTTAATTTATCAATCTGTCCATGTTTCTTTTTTCAAGTAATACCCTTCTCTTTGCAACATTGAAAAATTTGTTCAAATTGTACGAGTGTACTCAATATTTTTGTCCGTTTCGTACTCTTGAAACTTCCTATTTGGTAATTGAACTTTAGCTTATTAACTACAATGGTCACTACACTATTCTTCAATACCAAACTTTTTGAGTCTAGTAAATTTAATTCTTGGGACGAAACTTTGAATTTTAGTAGCATCTGTACTAGTTTGACACAAACGTAGAAGCAGAAAGAGGAAGATATAATTTATACCAAAATCTGAGGCTCTTATACATAAAAGAACTTGTATTGTGTTTCTACGTAAATATATTTTCAAGAACTACTTCTTTCTTTGTTTTGTTTTGTTTTTTTCTTTTTTTTCAAATTTTGGTGTAGATTTTGAAAAGGTGTGTTAAGAAAAGGTTATTGAACGAAATCAAGGGGAAGTAAATTTTGGGAATCTGGCTCTTGTTTTAGCCAGGGATACAAATTTTGATTGAGCGATGTTATCTGTTTTTAATGCAGTGGGAAAAAGCCTGAATATCTTGGTGTGCAGAAAAACCAACCAAGTTTGGCACTGTGTCCAGCAACTAGGAACTGTATATCTACTTCAGAAAATGTCAGCGATCTCACCCATTATGCTCCACCATGGTAAATCCATTTCCCCACTAAAAAAGTCCTGTTAATTTAAGTTTCAATGAAGTTTTGATAATAATTCTCAACACATTTAAATTTCTCTTGCGTAACTCAACACATTTTCTTACGCAAAGTCTTTCCAAAAAGTGAGAATACTTTCAAATATTATTTAACAGAAAAATTGAAAAGTGTGTGTTGATATCGTAGTATAAGTTTGACTTAGTTTAATGAGTGATTTCAAATGTCGGCATCACACTTTTTCTAAAATGATGATTTTAACATGTGATAATGTGAAAATAGATCTCGATAGAGAACCAAACAGGAAATGATCATATGATAACATGTTGGCCAAACCATACTGGAAAAGTCAAAACTAAGCACAACATGTTAGACCTTTCACATTTAACAGGGAATTCAATTTTTATTTTGGAACACAAAACACGTGCCTTTTCTTATTTTTGATTAAAAAATGGGATGTGATCAATGGTAATATAATGATTGACATTTTTATTATTATTAGTTAAAGAATAATATCATGGGCGGTAAGGTAAAGCAGCAAAATTGTCAGCTCAAGTGATTGATCTTTTCGTTATGAGGACTACTACTTTGTAATTAGCCTCACATCAGTATGAAATCTATCTTTAAACATGCCTCTTAACTTACAACTCTATTATGACAATCTTCACCTTTGTGCTTCCAATTTCTTGTGCATAACTTAGCTGGTTAAGGTATTATATTCTCGTCTGAAAGGTCAAAGATTTAAATTTCTACCCCCTAATTACAAAACAAAACTATGTAATCAAGAATTTATGAACTCAAATCTGTTGATTACCTCAATAGTTCTAAGATTGATGAGATGTCTCAAGATGTTGGTTTAATTCTCTGTTCTGAGGATTGTCATGAGTTATGATTATCGAATTCCATTTAATTTTTAATTCTGGCAGGAATTATAACCCAGAAGAAGGAAGAGGCAAGAAAGATCCTATAAGCAGAGAAGTGGCAATGCAGGAACTTACCCAAGTGGTAAAAACCAAGACGGACCTCTCCTTCCTTTTTAAATTCTCAGCTTATTTTGCTGTAACAAAAAAGCCAATCGATTAGTGTCGGTTTGTGAAATCCTCTGTTTCATTGCAGATAAAATCGACAAAACCCGACAAGTTTACGCCGAAGATAGTAGAGCAGAAAGATGACTATTTATTAGTGGAATATGAAAGTCCCATACTAGGGGTATGTTTAAGTTTATAACTCATTTGTGAAGTATAGACAGCTTAATGGCACTCGGGGGAAACTGAAAGTGACTAATTTTCTTTGTACAAATTAGTTTGTGGATGACGTCGAGTTTTGGTTTCCACCAGGCAAGAAGTCGATAGTAGAATACCGATCAGCATCCCGAATCGGGAACTTTGATTTTGATATCAATAGAAAGAGAATCAAGGTGAATGAATCCCTAAAAACGGAAATATCATACTTTTTTTTTTGGCATCTTACTTCATTTGATTACCCCCAAATAAAGAGTGTTTATTTAATCCATTGATTCTTGGCTTTGCATAATAATTTCAGGCTCTTAGACTGGAATTGGAGAAGAAAGGATGGGCTCCAGTAGAAAGCTTTTAGAAAAGAAGGGATATGACTCTTTTTACATAGTTCTGTCCAACTTTATGTGTTCATTACATTTCACATACAGGAAAATTTTATATTCGTCGAGGAGATTCCTCCCACTGTAATGGAAATTTATGTGAAATATTAAATGGAGGGTGGTTCTTTTTTATGACAATCCCTCCTATATAGCATGTCAATTTCTTTTAATAAAAGGCCCAAATTTGGCCCCCACAAACTTGTATTCCATCGCTCCCTAATGTATTTGATTATAAAAAAAAAATGCATGTTCGAATCTTTCTGCCTTTATTTGCTAAACTCGAAAAAGAAACGAAAATTTGCAATTGATCGACTATGTTGACAATGTTTCAATTTTATGTGTTAAAAACTGTAGGGGCTACAAGAGTTTGAACCTTGAAGCTCAAGTGAGCTAGTACAAAGTTGTTGAATCAACATCATATTGTAGGTTCTCGGATTTTCATCAAAGCAACAATTTATTCTTAAATTTGTAATAATTTAATTTCAAATTTTGATAAGTACAACAATTTCTTATCTATAGAGATCAACAAAGTGATTAATAAATTTTTCATGATGGTTACAAATTCTGAAGTATAAAAACTAAAAGTAAAGAATTAAATAATAAACGGTTAGAAATAGTCTCTTCAAGTTTTTACTTTTTAAAACAAGCATTTTTTTTTTCAAACTCGTTAGAATAGTTTTTCTCGATCCACCTCGTGCGAGATCGGTCATCGAGATTTGATAAAAAAAAAAAAAGCAACATTTTTAGATTGATTTGGACCTTCTTGCTACATCTCGACCATTACACATTGATATTCTGTTATTTTTTCAAATATTGTGCAATCTTAAAAAATTTTATACCAATTTTTTTTATATTTTCAAATTTTTTACAAATTCAACCAAATATTATATCAAATATTTATGTAACTTTTCAACTCTTTAAGTTGTTCCACAATAATATTGAATTTCCAAAGTATCTAAATTGTTTTCAAGTGATTGACTTGTAATTTTTAAAATTTGAGAAAAACAAATTTAGCAAAAGATTTAGTAAAACATGAGAAATGTATAGAATCTCGATGTTAATTTGCCCAAGATTCATTGAGAAAACCTAAATATATAGAAACTCGATGTTAAACTGCCCGAGAATTCACCAAGAAAGCTCAAATATATAGAATCTCAGTGCTAATATACTCGAGATTAATACTAAGATTTTATATAATTTTCCTATCTTACCATTTTTTTGGCAAAATTATCTTTCCCAAAATTTAAAAATTAAAATGCAATCACTTAGACCCATCTGTATAATTGTAAAATTTATTTGAAAGTTTGGAAATTTACATAATGGCCAAAAGTTGATTTTTTAACAAAATCTCGATCGTAGATCTTGTCCGAAATGTTTCGAGAAAAACTAGTTGAATGAGTTTTAAAAATACATACTAATTTTATAAAGTGAAAATTTGAAGAGGCTATTTCAGTCGTGCTAGTTTTCATTAGAAACCAATTTGATGAAGTTTGATGAGAAGTGTATGAAGATAAAATGTTAGAGAGAAAATTTCATAAAATAGCCAAAAAAACAAAAAATCTTTTCTATGGCTGACCTTTTCCACATGTGAAATACCAGATATACCCTTACTTTTTAAAACTAAAGAAGTACCTATTCCTTCTCGTTTACAAGCTTGCCTTTTCCCATTCCCATTCGCATTTGCATTCGAGTACTCCTCTCAATTTTCTCTCAACATCTCCCTTCGTCTTCGACGTCGTTCGCTGCTCATCGATCGTATCTACATGTTTTCACCTTCGTTTCAACTTCGTCTCTACCGTTCCAATCATTTGAAAGAAACTTTTTATAATCAATCGTATAGAGTCATATACTAGGTCGTACAAATTTATATAATCGATTGTATAGCAAAAGCTACACGATCGCATAGCACAAGCTATAAGATCGTATAGCTTTTTCTATATGATCATTTACCTTTTTGCTATATGATCATATAGCTTTTGAAACTACAAGAGGGTAATTTAATTTAATAAAAGGACCTAATTGCAACCATTTTGAAACTATAAGAGGGTAATTATGATCAAATTGAAAGTTTAAGGGTGTGATTGTAACCAATTCTATAGTTCAGGGGTGGTTTTTGCAATTTTCCTTTCATTTTTGTCTTTTGTCCCGTGAAGTTACTTCATAAGACAAATTTACAACATTATGAACAAAATAAATATGTCTCGTGAAGTCATAAATTGTCCCATGAAGTTACTTCATGAGACAAAAGATAAAAATGAACTCAACTTTTAATATGTATTCAATGCAACACCAACATTCAATATGTATTCAATGTAACACCAACATTCCACCGAAGTATTTATTCCTAACTAATATTCTATCAATAGCATTGAATAACATTGATATGAACAAAGTGGAAGGTCACTCTCTGTATTCACTTTCTTTCAAACTCCCCACGAAGTTATCCCATTGTTCTCTTGATGTGTTCTCTCAGAGTTTCAATCCAACATCCTCATCGTCAATCGCTTTCATCGTCAGATTCAGAAATAGAGATAATGTAAGTGATATTCTGCAATACTTTTTATCCCAGACCACTTTCATAATAAGTGTCGTTTAGCATCAAATGAACATCCAAGGTTATCCTAAATGGTCTGTAGTAGATGGATAAGGCTGGATACCTTATCCTGGTGCCACTACGAGTACGGTCTACTTTGTAGATTTTACAATTGTTGTAAAGTGCTACAAGTGATCTGATCCTGATCATTCATGTGAAGACATGTGAGCGGGGGTATTCTATGCAAAGGAGTTTGTGTAAGACCGGACCACCAAATGACTAGTCGCATTATATAACATTGTTCATAATAGAGACATACATTTCACTAGGATGACCATAGATAATATGACCTGAATCCTGAATGAGTTGTGAACTCCTACTTATGAAGGCGATCCTTTGATTCGTATGGGTGAGAGTGGCCAGATCACAACTCAACAAGTCTACCATTTTGGGGATTTGTCTGATTGGGAACTGGGAACACATCTATACAAGAAGGAATTCACTCATTCCCTAACGTCGGGGTAAGTAGATAAATTGTTCCCTTAAGGGTTGATTCTGGGAATTGAACAATATGGCGCCACACCCTCTCCTGGCCCGAGAGGGGTTTGTTCATAGTTAAACTATGATTTATTGTTCATTAGAGGGATTAGTGATACTTAAGAAGTTAGATATAACTACAGGGGCAAAACGGTAATTTTGGTCCAACTATACTTATGAGCAATTTGTGAAGGGTCATCATACTGTTGGTTGGTTATATTCAGTAGACACAAAAATATATTTGTAGTGCGGAGAGTGCAGTTGTCAATCTTTAGTGCAGTACCCGACAGTTAATGGATGATGAATAATTTAATTAACGTAGTTTAATTAATTATTCACATACAATTGGAGCTTCAAGCTACATGTCCGTGAGGTCCCATTTGTAGCTCAATGGGAATTATGAGAATCAATTTTTGGATTATTTTGAATTGTTCAAATTAATTCAGGGAATTAATTATATGTGATATAATTAATTTAATCTAATTATATATGATATAATTACCATAATGTAATTGATACATTATAATATAAAGTTTATTTGAGAGAAAATAAATATTTGAATATGATTAAAAAATAAATTATATGAATTTGATTAATATAAATAAATTTAATATAAATGAGATTTATATTAAATGTCATTGGTGCGAGAAGAGAAACTATAGGTTATATGTTATATTTGACATAACATATAGTTTAACATATATTATATGATAAAGTTTTTATCATATAAATATATATTAAATGATTAATTAAAATAAATAAATAAATTTAATTTATTTCTTTTAAAAATCATTTTGAGAGTCCTTCCCCTCGTTTCTTTCTAATATGTGATAGTGGGGTAGGAGAGAGGGTGCTTCTTCTTCTTGGCGTGTTTTTCATAGAAACAACACTGATTTAGAAAAACATTATGAAAAAATCTGAATCCCATCATCTCCTCTCTTCTCTCTCAAACTCCCTCTTCCAAAATAGCTAGGGTCCACACACTTCGGATTCTCATCCAAAGAATATAGAGGTTTCTTTTGTGGTGGTGTCTATTTGAAAGATGGTTTCCTCTTGAAGATTGGTCTTCAAAGGCAAGGGTTTCTAAATCCATTTTTCTATTTTTGTTTTCTTTCAAACATGCTGTAATTTTAATTTTAGATGCATGTACTATTATGTAAAATTGTATTATATGAAAAACTAAAATCGAGACAATCCACTTCCGCTCAGGACCTTTACAGGTTCTTACAATAACATCTGGGTTCACATCCACTACCTCCTTTAACAAAAAGTTGTGGAATAGTTGTCCATTAAATACCAGATCTATATCCAACAGTGGACCAAATGCCATTTTCCTATACATTATCATCTGTTCTTCTGTCAACTTATTCTTAATCACAGAGGCAGTTTTGTGGACTTGACAAGAAATTACAGCAGGAAAATATTTCTTAGCAAGAGCGACCATTTTACCCGTCTAATAAACGTATACATTACAAAAATTAGTAAACGATCACATAACAAAAACTAAACGATCGCATAACAAAAACTAAACGATCGCATAAAAAAACTAAACGATCGCATAACAAAAATTAAATGATCACATAAAAATGCCCTAAACGATCGCATAACAGAGAGCTAAATGATCGCACAATAAATATCTAAACGATCGCACTATAGATATCTAAACGATAGTGCAATAAATATCTAAACGATCGCTTAGTATTATCTATCCGATCGCTTAGTATTCTCTAAACGCTCTCGTAACTTTAATTCAACGATCAATTACGAACAAATACGCGATTAGACCCCAAACGCTAGAATATCAACATGTATTCAAGGAGAAAAGTCTTATACCTTTCAGATCACGACGATGGTGGGAAATGAGTAGAGATGACCGACAAGAACCTCAGAGGAAGTTCTTAGAGAAAATGGTAATGTTGGATGAAGTTTAGAGAGAAAACTGAGAGGAGTACTCGAATGCGAATGTGAATGGGAATAGATACTTCTTCTTTTTAGAAAATAAGGGCATATCTAGTATTTCACATGTGAAAAAGGTCCGCCATAGACAAGTTTGTAGAAATGGGTCAACAATTGAAAAGTTTTTTGTTTTTGGATTATTTTATGAAATTTTACATGTTAGAGAGGAATTTCTCTAAAAAACGGGAGCGAGAGGTTGTAAAATACATTACTGCAATCATTCATTGAAGTAAAGAAGAATCGAGTGAGAGAGTAATTATTCAAAAATCCAAAGGTAGAAGAAGAAGGAAAGGCATGCAGAAGCCATCAGAGACCTCTTTGCTTGGCTTTTCAACTTATTCCTCCTCATATTTCTCATTGCCATTCTCGGCTATCAGGTTCTTTCTCTGTTCGATCTATCGCCAATCGTTAGTATTCTTCTTCTTCTTCTTCTTCTTTTTTTGTGCCTTGATCTCAAAAAACTAGATATGCTATTTATCTCTCATTCTCGTTGTTTGATATTCATGTTTTGATGATATTTTTGTGAAATTGGAGGTTTGTAGTTCCGATTATTAGTGTTTACTTACGGATGAATGTCGAACTTCAGACTCCTTTCTTTTCTTTTATTTCTCGTATGTTCGTCTTGGAAAAGAGGAAGTGTACAGAGTGATAGTAGTAAAAAAATGTGTGCGAACTAAGATTTCGATGTTAATGATGCCAACACATAAAATAAAGTCTTGCCTCTCTACCAAAAGAATAGGGCTTACCAAAGGAATAGGTTGGTTACAACAAAGTGTCTAAGCATTTGTTTTGTTGAGTTATTTTTGCATTCCCAAATTAGGGATTCCACATTGTATAAATACATCACCTATCTTTTGAACCTATCGTCTACCTCCTTTAGACGTCATCATCTACCTCCACCAAACACTATCTTCTATCTCTTGATGCTATCGTTTACCTTGTCTAAGTGCTATCGTCCACCTTTTGACACTATCATCTACATGTCGACGTTATCGTCTACCTCTCCAGCATTATCATTTATTGTCTAGTCGTATACCTCTTCAAATGACAACAAGCATTTCGACTTCCCCTGTGAGTCAGCCATATCCTTCAACCTCACGTTTTAACTTGGTATCATAGCAAATAACGACCAACGTCAATCAAGGAAACCTGAGAGCCACCCTCGGCACAACCAGCTTCAGCGGCCCACCCTTGAACCAACTTCTCATTCAAATAACCTCCATTAAACTTGATCGCAACAATTTCCTCCTATGGAAAAACTTGTTGCTTCCAATCCTTCGAGTTACCGACTCGAAGGACACCTGACTGGACAAAAGGTTTATCCCCCAATGTTTTTGCAACATGCAGTCGGTGAGAACATACCGACTGGATTGACTGGAGCAGAAGCTGCTCCATGCAACACAGAAGAAAGCTCCGGCAGTGGTACTTCCAGCTCGTTGACAGCACTTGAGGTAAATCCTCAATACAAAGCGTGGATGGCTGTAGATCAACTTCTCCTCGGCTGGCTGTATAACTCCATGACACCAGAGGTTACCATTCCAGTGATGAGATGTGAATGTACAAGGGATATGTGGACCAGCATTCAACAACTCTTTGGTGTTCAGTCCAGGGCTGAAGAAGATTATCTGAGACATGTGTTTCAAACAATCAGGAAAGGTAGTTTGAAAATGGAAGAGTACCTTCGAACTATGAAAATGAATGCTGACAATCTCGAGAAAGCTGGTAGTCGTGTGCCACCAAGAGCTCTTGTTTCACAGGTACTACTAGGATTTGATGAAGAGTATAATGCCATCGTGGCCACGATCCAAGGGAGAGCGAATATATTGTGTCTTGATATGCAGTCAGAACTTCTCCTGTATGAAAGAAGATTGGAACTTCAATCAAACCAAAAGACGACAGTAGACTTTAACCAAGTTAGTAATGCATCAGTGAATATGACAAACACTAGATATGTCAACCAAAATAACAAGACCAATAGCAACAATCAATCTACTGGGGGAGGACAACGAGGTGGTGGTGGCCATGGCAGAGGTCGAGGCAGAGGAAGAAATAACAACAAACCTGTGTATCAAGTTTGTGGAAAGGTAGAACACATAGCATTCTACTGCTTCAATAGGTATAATAGAGATTTTATTCCCAATTCTCCTCAAAACAAGGGACAACCCTTCCCCAACAACCAGACCAAAAACACACAACCTCACCCAACAGCCCTAGCCACTGCTTATAGAAGTAACCCCTTTCTGACAAGACAAGAAAACATGACTGATGCAAATTAGTATGCTGACAGTGGTGCCTCCAATCATGTTACCTCAAACTTCAACAATCTTGGCAATTCGACTGAATACTCAGGTACTGTAGCTAATGGTAATACTCTAGAAATTTCTCATGTTGGAACTGCATGTCTGTCTAGTGATGCCTGCAATTTGAAACTGAATGATATGTTATGTGTGCTTGCCATAGCAAAAAATTTGGTCAGTATATCTAAGCTAACAAAAGACAATAATGTGTTTATTGAATTTCACACAGATTACGATCTTGTTAAGGACAAGGGTACGGGACAAACAGTAATGAAGGGAATGCTTAAAGATGGATTATATCGTTAGAGGGTGCAGAAGTCAGCTCAAAGTCAGTAGGAAACGATGTACCATCGCAACCAGTGCACAAGAATAAAGATTTGTCTACTCTTAGCATATCTTTGAAGCATATGGTGTCTAAGGTTACATGGCATAGAAGGCTTGGCCATCCTTCGTAAAAAACACTAGAGGTTATTATCAAAGGTTGTAATCTCCCTATGTTATCTAATGAAGAGCTCAAATTTTGTGATTCTTGTAGCTATGGCAAATCGCATTCTTTAGCCTTCCCTAACTCTAACTCAAGAGCATTTGCAACCTTTGAACCTATACATACTGCTTTGTAGGGTCCAACTCCTCTCTTGTCTATAGATGGGTACAAATATTATGCTATCTTTGTTGATGATCACAGTAGGTACACATGGATCTATCCTCTGAGGTTAAAAAGTGACACACTGGCAGCTTTTCAACACTTTCTCACCATGATACAAACTCAGTACAATACACTGATCAAGTCCCTATAGTCGGATAATGGTGGAGAATTTGTCAAGATACATAAAGTCGTCATCATCTTGGCATTGCCTCCAGGTACTCTTATCTATATACGTCAGCACAAAATGGAAGGGCTGAGAGAAAGCATAGACACATAGTGGAGACAGGGCTAACCCTACTAGCCCAAGCACATCTTCCCTTACATCATTGGTGGGATGATGTCTTATACTCAACTCTGTTGATTAATGGCCTTCCCACCCCTATCCTAAATGGACAGTCTCCAATAGAAGTGATGTTAAAAAAGAAGCTTAGGTTTGAGAAGCTTTAGATATTTGGGTGTGGATGTTTCCCCTTCTTGAGACCGTACAATTCACATAAGTTGAGCTATCGCACAGAGAAGTGCATCTATCTCAGTTCGGCTGTGAATCACAAAGGTTATAAATGCCTCAACCTCAGTGGTAGGCTATTCATCTCTCAGCATGTTGTGTTTGATGAAACTGACTTTCTTTGTTAGGTGTCTCCTTCAGCTTGCAGACCAACTAAGCAAGCAGTTGCCATCCACCTGGTTTCCTGGCTGCCCCTCAGTCAGGACACACCGCACAGTGACTCTATGCCTTCTACGTCTACAACCTCACCCTCACCAATTGTTAGAACAACCCACACCCAATCACCAGCTAATAGCTCTATAGACAACCCAACCTTCCCACCTCCTTTTTTTGATCATCTACCCAACGATCATTTACCCTCATCGTCTAGTGTCCAACCCACTGATCGCCTACCCACTAGTTGCTTACCCAACGATCGCTCACCCAACGATCGTTCACCTACCGATAATTTACCTAGTGATCGTTTACCCTCATCGTGTAATGTCCAGCCCACCGATCATCTACCCACTGATAGTTTACCCAATAATCGTTTATCCAGCGATCATTTATCTAGTGATTGTTTACTCGATGATCGTTTACCTACCACTCATTTACCACTGATCATGTACCCACCGATCGTTTACCCTTCAATCGTTTACCACCTAAATCACCATCGCCTACCGCCCAACCTACCGATCATTTACCTTCATCCTCCACTGCCCAGTCTTCACCCGATACTGTCTCACACCCTATACCCGTGTCTACTCATCCCATGATTACCCAAGGAAAGGCAGGCATCTTCAAACCCAAAATACTATCCTCCCAAACCAAAAAAGACTGGTCCCTAACCGAACCTACCCGCGTCAGTGATACGTTCAAAACCACGCAGTGGAACAAAGCAATGAGTGATGAATTTCAAGCACTGATTAAAAATCAGACCTGGACTTTAGTTCCTCCATCACCGTCGATGAACGTTTTCGGCAATAAATCGGTATTTAGAATCAAACGAAGTCCTAATGGCTCCATTCTATGCTATAAGGCACGCCTCGTAGCAAAAGGCTTCCATCAAAACCCAAGCATTGATTTCTTTGAGACATTTAGTCCAATGGTAAAGGAATCCACCATCTTGATCGTCATTAGCCTTGCTGTATCCAAAGGGTGGCAGTTGAGACAACTAGATTTTAATAACGCCTTCCTTAATGGGGTCCTCGATGAAAAAGTTTACATGTGCCAACTGCAAGGATTTGTTGATCCTCAACTATCAAATCATGTCTATCACTTACACAAGGCCATATATGGCCTTAAACAAGCACCAAGGGCCTGAAACAACAAACTGAAAACAATATTATATAGTTAGGGCATTCAGAATGCTAAGTCTGATACATCTCTCTTCATATATTGAGCACTTCTGCCTTGATACTCTTACTGGTATATGTTAATGATGTAATTATCACCAACACCGATCTGTGGGTAATCAACAAGCTTGTAACAGCCTTGGACTCTAAGTTTTCTCTAAAGGATCTTGGCCAACTCCGTTACTTCCTTGGAGTCCAACTGCACACTGTCCCCAATGGAGTTCTATTGAATCAGGAATAGTATGTCGAGGACCTACTTCACCGCCTTGACCTTAGAGATCTAAAATTGGCACCCTCTCCGAGTGTTCTAAACAAGCAACTCTCCATCTTCGATGGCACTCCTCTTGACAATCCTTATATCTAGCGGAGCACAATTGGCGCCTTATGGTGCTTAACCACCACGAGAACTGACATTACATATGCGGTTAATCATGTAAGTCAGTACTTAAAGCAACCTACGGACGTTCACTGGCAAGCGGTGAAGAGAGTACTAAGATATGTAAGTGGCACTCGACACTTTGGCCTTTATATTCAATATGGGTCCGACCTGTCTATTTTGGCCTTCTCCGATGCCGATCGGGCAGCCAACGTAGACGATCAAAAATCAGTTGCTGCTTATTGCATCTTCCTTGGAGGTAATCTTGTTTCCTGGTCCTCAAAGAAACAATCCGTTGTCGCCCGATTCAACACAAAGTCTAAATATAGAGCACTCGCTTATATCTTTGCAGAAATCATCTGAGTGCAATAACTACTGTTTGAGATTGGTGTCAAACATAAGTTGGCTCCAGTCCTATAGTGTGATAACCTCAGCACTGGTGCTCTAGTCGTCAATCCGATAATTCATGCGTGGACCAAGCACATTGAGATCGACATTCACTTCGTTCGTGATCAAGTCCTCAGTGGTCAGCTTGATGTCCGTTATGTACCATCCTCCGACCAAATCGCTGTCTGCCTCACCAAGACCTTAGCACACTTACAGTTCTTCCACCTTCGATCCAAACTCGGTGTTGTAGAACTACCCTCTTGTTTGAGGGCAGATGTTAAGGATACAACACATAAAATACAGTCTTGCCTCTCTACCAGAAGAACAGCGCTTACCAAAGGAATAGGTTGGTTACAACAAAGTGTCTAACCATTTGTTTCCCAAATTAGGGATTTTATATTGTATAAATATATCACCTATGTACATTTCAATACACAAGAAATTATAAAGGAAAAGTTGGCTTGCCATTGTCGTGTACTGTCTGAGTTATCATCTGCCTGATTGAAACTATCGTTTACTTTCTCTGATACTATTGTCTACCTCCTAACGCTATCGTCTATACGATATCATCTATCATCTACCTTCTTCAGACGTCATCGTCTACCTACATCAAATGTTATCGTCTATCTCTTGACGCTATCGTTTACCTTGTCTAAGTGCTATCGTCTGCCTTTTGACACTATCGTCTACCTGTTGACGTTATCGTCTACCTCTCCAGCACTATCGTTTTACTATCCAGTCGTATACCTCTTCAAACGACAACAAACACTTCGACTTGCTGCATGAGTCAGCTATATCCTTCAACCTCACATTCTAACTTTTGAGACGTAATATGTCGAACAACATTATTTAAGCTTTATCATAATTGCCACTACGAAAAGTCCTTTCTAAGGGCCTTTCTTACTGCTTTAGTTACATAAATTGAAGTGTATTCTTGCAAATAATTTTTTGTTGCTTTTAATTGTACATTTTTGCATGATTAGAAATCTGCTTAACACCATGAAACAAAAAAAGAAAAAAAAAATCCTGATTTGAGTTACTGCTGTGCTGCAGATTATATGCTTGATGGATTTGGAATCTGACTATATTAATCTCTTCGATTTGACATCTTGGATAAACAGAGTTGTATTGTTGGAATTTGTTGCCCAGGCAGTTTTGAGCCTTGTTTATCTTCTAGCACGACATTCGTTCATGTTTTGGGTGTCACTTTGTTAAGCCCCTGCTTTGTATTTCCTTCCTACCAGCTTTCAATCGAGAGAAAACAAAATGTAATATGAAAAAAAAGACAGAGAACAAATCAATATCCTGATCTTCTTATTGAATAAACCCTTCCTTATCAGCAACCAGATTCAAATAGAGTTCCAAACAAAAACAGAAGGAAAATGTGCAGTAAACACTCAGAAAATTAATAAAACTAAAATATCCCAGCTTGGTATTCGAGAGATGCTGGAAATCTCTCCATGAAGATCGAATCTCCCTTTTCTCACTAAATTCTTCTTGTGTCTTTCATTCCAGCCTTCCCCCTTTTGTCCAGCCTCCTGTGGTCCCTCCTCCAATGGCCTCTTCTTCTGTTTTGCTTCTTGAAACCGTATCATCATCTCCCACTATCCTCTTAACTATTTCTTTGTGTGACTTTTCCTTTTTGCCCCTTCTCTTATAGGTAAATACAATGGGAGGTTTTACACACTTCCATGCTTATTCTTTAATGTCAGATTGTAACTTTTGGTTTTTTGAATCCATTAACTTAACTGAACAAAATTATGTTACTTTAACTTTAGGTATCAATGATCATTATTGAAGGATGGTACATGAAATTCATTTGAGTATGAGAGCTTGATATTTCAAAACTGATTCTCTCTTCCAACTGACCATGGTTTGTCTCGTAGTGATTTTTAATTGAGTTTGAAACATGTGTATGAAAGTTAGAAGATGGCTTTTGTATGCTTGGCATTTCAGAATAAGTTGATTTTGAGGGACAAATGCTATAAATTTGGGCTAGCATAATGTAAATTCATAGTTGAGTGGTTAGTCCTTGAGGCTGATATAGCATATAGAAAAGATCTGCTTTAGGAAGAAATATAATGTAGAACTAAATGAACTATTTTCTTCTCAATAAAGGCACTTGAGTGGATTCTAAACATCGAAATTGATTTCTATTTAATGATCTGCTAGCTTGATTAGAATTTGGTTTGTATTTTGTAAGAGAACCACCAGTAACTGAAAAGAAAAGGCTGGTGTAGTTTCTTTTTTTGGACAATAGTAATTTGGTTTCAAACTTCTATCATATGAGTTAGCATAGTACTTATTGGATCATGTGATGAAGTAAAATGAGCTCTTTAGGAGAATGGGTTCGAACTCTGTGTTAGTCACTTAGCTGGGATATTAAAATCCTAATTCCTACAAGATATCGTCAATCAACTATTATAGATAGGCTGAAAGGACAATAGCATCTTTCAACTTTGCTTGAGCAACTTGAATTCTGCACTTAAGAGTTTCCATGTACTGGATCTAATAGTCTTAATTCCATGGTACAAATACAAATAATAACAGCTTGACAATAGAGATTAAATCACTTGGGAGGGTTCTTACTTGAGTGGCATTTCTAACTCCATTATTTTTAGGTATTTCAGCAAAGAACACCTTGCGTTGATTGACGCGTTCAGCCTTGCGATGGAGTGTTTCTCCGCATGCGGTCGTCTATGTGGTGGTCCGGTTTCCGCGTTCGCGTCCATTTCCTGTTTTAGCTACAAAATAAAACATTGAACGCATAATTAACGGGTCAGTTGAGATTCAACATGCTGATCGACGCTAGCTCATTTTCTCATGAATTCCTATCATGATTGACGCATATTTTGCCTAACAACCTTCATAATTCTAAGTAAAAGGCCTAAGATGACATGTATTTCTGCATGTCATCACTTATCGTCTACACGATTAGCCTGTTCCTTCGACCTATACCAAATTCACCAAAGATCACACTTTGGATTCTCACTCTAAGAATACAAAGGGCTTTAAGTGGTGGTGTCGTCCCCGCTTCTACTTGCTCGTGCTTATTCATGTTGCTGTCGTTTGTGTAGACAATCGTGCTGCCGTAGCCGACTAGTTTGCTGGGCGATAGAAATCGTAGAGGTTCTTCCATTGCGTTGACTTTGAAATTGAAGAGAGTCTTCAACTGTTATGTGAACTCAATCCCTTGTATTTTATTTATTAACGCATGTCGTTAATTAGTGTTAATTTGCATAACTGTTGATTAGAATATGTGTGTGGTATTTCGGTCACAATGAAATAAAAAAGATCCGAATGCGCTCATGGATGCTCTTCGTTAAGAGATCCTTCATATCGAACTTTCGACTCCTTTCTTTTATTTTATTTCTTGTATGTTCATCTTGGAATAGAAGAAGTGTACAGAGTGATAGTAGTAACAAAATGTGTGCGAACGAAGATTTTGAGATGAATATGTTGAACAAGATTATTTAAGCTTTAACATAATTTCCACTACGAAAAGTCCTTTCTAAGGTGTTAGAAAAAAAAGTGGAGGACAAATATGAAAAATGAGAGATATATTTTCCATTCAATTAAGCATGCCTTTATATAGACTTACAAACATAACCATAGGAATGCCAATGGTTTAAAGCTATAAATGTCATCAAATGCTTATAACTCACATAACTCATATAACTCAAAAATCACTATTAGTTACAAAAATCCAAAAGTCACACTAAATGCCACAAATAAAGTTTAATAATGACAAACTTTTCAACACCCCCCTTAAACTTGATTTGTTACACCAAGTAAACTCCTCATTTTGATAAAAGTCTCCAACTTGAGGGGCTTTGTGAAAATGTCCGCCGCTTGGTCTTGTGACTTAATATATTTGAGTTCCACTTCTTTCTTCATAATGCAATCTCAAATGTAGTGAAATCAGGTATCAATGTGCTTGCTCCTCTTATGAAATACCAGATTTTTTTCTAAGGCAATGGCCGATTTGTTGTCAACAAAAATCTACATTGGACCTTCCATTTAAAACTTCAACTCCTTCACTAAGTTTCTTAGCCAAATTGCATGACATACACATGAAGTTGCTGCGATGTACTCTACCTCGCATGTTGATAATGTGACTATGGGTTGCTTTTTTGACATCCATATGAACGTTGTTTCACTAATAAAAAACACAAACCCTGTATTGCTCTTTCGATCATCTAAATCACTACTCCAATCACTATCACAATAACCAACAATATCAAAATTGCTAGAAGAGACATAAGAAAGACCATACCCAATCGTCCCTTTGATGTAGTGAAGTATCCTTTTTGCCATTTTGCAATGTGTTGCTATCGGTTCCTCCATAAATCGACTAATAATTCCAACCAAATAAAGAATATCCAGTCTTGTACATGTTAAGTATCTCAAACTTTCAACCAAGCTTTTGAAATATGTAGAATTTACCTTCTCTCCTCCATCTTGCTTGGTGATTTTGACTCCACATTCCATCGGTGTTCCAACTGGATTAGCATCATTCATATTGAACTTCTTGAGCACTTCTTTAGCATAGCCCTCTTGCCATGTTCAAGATTGTCCAATTCTTCCTCTCCACCACGCCATTTTGTTGCGGCGTCCTTGGGACTGTTCATGGACGTCAGATGCCTTTTTCATCACAAAATTGTTTGAACACATTTGATGTGAATTCACCACCTCGATCGGTTCTCATGGCCTTGATTGTAAGGTTGCTTTCATTCTCCATATGTGCCTTAAATCTCTTGAAGATTTCAAATACTTTTGATTTTTCATTCAAAAAGTACACCCATGTTTTTCTAGAAAAATCATCAATAAAGAGAAGAAAATATTTACTTTTACCATGAGACTCTAGTTTGATCATTCCACACACATCGACATGGATGAGTTCTAAAGACTTCTTTGCTCTTGTCATAGACTCCTTTGGAAAACTACTTCGATGATGTTTGCCAAGCAAATACCCTTCACACACTTGGTTTGGCTTGTGAATGTGTGGTAAACCTCGCACCATCTTCTTCTTCGACAAATCTTCTGGACTTCCAAAATTGAGATGCCCGAACCGTAGAAGCCATAGCCAAGAGAGATCTTCATAAACGTCTTCAAGCATTTTGGAACATCATTACATATATTCAAAGGAAACATTCGGTTTTTGGTCATGGAGACTTTAGCAATAAGTCTCTCATGATTATCCCTCAAATACAAACAATTGTTTTTCATTTGAACTTCAAAACCTTTCTCTAACAATTGTCCTACACTCAATATATTATTTTTTACATTGGGAATGTATTTGTGATATATTGATTTTCTCCATTTTTTAACCGAATAAGAATTTTACCTATTCCTTTGATGGCGGCCAAAGAATTGTCTCCAAAGGCAATATTACCTTTCTATATCTCGTTCAACTCCACAAACATCTCGCGTTTTCCACACATGTGATTCGAGGCTCCTGTGTCAAGATAACACATATTATTTTGACTCCCTTCTTCTCCTTTTGAAACCACAAATAAGGTTCCATTTTCCTCTGCATAATTGGATTGCCCTTGATGGGCTTTTGATGTGCTAGCGGTTGATCGGTCCTGATGCTTTCGATCATTCGACTCTGTTTGAGATGAGTAACACTCATTCGCATAATGTCCATATTTGTTACAATTAGAACATTTTACCTGAGATTTATCTCTTCCAGACCTTCCACCACGTCTTCCATGACCTCGACCTCCTCTTTCTCTTGAGGATTCATACGAGTTTTGAGAAACATCGATGTTGGCTTCACCTCTTCCACCATGGCCTCGACCACCACGACCTCTTCCACGTCCACGACTATTCTCCTCCTTGATTTTAAGTTGGAGAAGTTGTTCAACGGTCTCTGTTTGCTCCATCCTCCTTTTCTTTTTCTCCTCATAGGCTTGTAACGAGCCTATAAATTGTTTAATTGTCATGTTCTCGAGATCCCGTGTCTCCTCGATCCTCGTGGCGTAATCTCGAATTTTGTATTTAGGTTTCGTAGAACCTTCTCCATGACACGAACATCGGTGATTTCTTCACCATTCCATCTCAATTGGTTGACGACAACCATTACTTTTGTGTGATATTCCGCTATCACCTCCGTTTCTTTCATTTGTAAAGATTCAAACTCACCACGTAAGGTTTGCAACCGTACCTTTTTCACACGATCGGCTCCTCTATGAGTCGATTGGAGCTTGTCCCATGCCGCCTTTAACGTCTCCGCATTAGCGATGGTCTCAAACGTATCTTTGTCCACCGATTAATACAAGATATAAAGGGTCTTCTTGTCCTTTTTTCTTGTCTCCTTTAACGCATCTCTTTGCACTTAATCGACTCCAGCTTCTGCCTCTTGGAAATCGTTCTCCACGATCTTCCACACGTCTTGTGCTCCTAGTAACACTTTTATCTTGATGCTCCAATTGTCATAGTTGAGGTTGGTAAGCATTGGTAGTTGAAGTGAACCTATCCCACCATTGGCCATTTTTCTCTCAATATTTTCTACTAGCTCTGATACCACTATGTTAGAAAAAAAACGTGGAGGACAAATATGAAAAATGAGGTATATATTTTCCATTCAACTAAGCATGCCTTTATATAAGCTTACAAACATAACCATAGGAATGTCAATGGTTTAAAGCTATAAATGTCATCAAATGCTCATAACTCACATAACTCATATAACTCAAAAATCACTATTGGTTACCAAAAACTAAAAGTCACAAAATCCAAAAGTCACACTAAATGCCACAAATAAAATTTAATAATGACAAACTTTTCAACATAAGGACCTTTCTTGCCGCTTTAAGTACATAAATTGAAGTGTATTCTTGCAAATCTTTTTTAGTTGCTTTTAACTGTACATTTTTGCATGATTAGAAATCTGCTTAACACCATGAAACAAAAAAATAAAAAATAAAAAATCATGATTTGAGTTATTGCTGTGCTGCAGATTATATGCTCGGTGGATTTGGAATCTGACTATATCAATCTCTTCCATTCGACATCTCGGATAAATAGAGTTGTATTATTGGAATTTGTTGCCCAGAAAGTTTTCAGCTTTGTTCATCTTTTAGCACAACATTGGTTCATGTTTTGGGTGTCACTTCTATGGTTATTCTTTAATGTCAGACTGTAACTTTTGATTTTCTGAATCCATTAACTCAACTGAACAAAATTATGTTACTTTAACTTTAGGCATCAGTGATCATTATTGAAGGATGGTAGAAGAAATTCATCTGGGTATGAGAGCTTGATATTTCAAAACTGATTCTCTCTTCAACTCGCCATGGTTTGTTTCGTAGTGATTTTTAATTGAGTTTGAAACATGTTGTTTAGAGGTATGAAAGTTAGAAGATGACTTTTGTATGCTTGGCATTTTAGAAAAAGTTGATTTTGAGGGACAAATGCTATAAATTTGAGCTTGCACAATATAAATTCATAGTTGAGTGGTTAGTCCCTGAGGCTGATATAGCATATAGAAAAGATCTGCTTTAGGAAGAAATATAGTGTAGAACTAAATGAACTATTTTCTTCTCAATAAAGGCACTTGAGTGGATTCTAAACATCGAAATTGATTTCTATTTAATGATCTGCTAGCTTGATTAGAATTTGGTTTGTATTTTCTAAGAGAACTACCAGTAACTGAAAAGAAAAGGCTGGTGTAGTTTCTTTTTTTGGACAATAGTAATTTGGTTTCAAACTTTTATCGTATGAGTTAGCCTAGTACTTATTGGATCATGTGATGAAGTAAAATGAGCTCTTTGGGAGAATGGGTTCGAACTCTGTGTTAGTCACTTAGCTGGGATATTAAAATCCTAATTCCTACAAGATATCGTCAATCAACTATTATAGATAGGCTAAAAGGACAGTAGCATCTTTCAACTTTGCTTGAGCAACTTGAATTCTGTACTTAAGAGTTTCCATGTACTGGATGTAACAGTCTTTATTCCATGGTACAAAATACAAATAATAGCAGCTTGACAATAGAGATTAAATCACTTGGGAGGGTTCTTACTTGAGTGGCATTTCTAACTCCATTATTTTTAGGTATATCAGGAAAGAACACCTTGCACATGTGACCAAGATCTATAACCAGATTGGCTGCGAGAAAATGTAACGCCTTCTTAAGATGATTTATTTTCTTATACTATTATTCATTTCTTTGATATGGTACATACATATACTGATACTTTTGACTTTTATGATGCTGATTTTATGTTTCTTATCGATTGTGTAATAAATTTTATTACTTAAATTAGTTTGCAGGATGATTCGGAGAGTAGGAGCTTTGAAGAAGAAGTGGGTTAATTGGTATGTATTTCTCACGAGTTCATTTATTTTAGGCCTCTTTTAGTAACCATCTTGTTTTTGTTTTTCTATTTTTGAAATTTATGCATATTTTCTCCCAATTTTCTTATCCTTATTTTCACTTTCTTTAAAAAAAATATTTGTATTCTTAGTCAAAATCTAAAAACAAGAACAAATTTTTAAAAAGTAATTTCCTTTTAGGTTTCAAAACTTGGCTAGGTTATGAAAACATTAGTAGAAAGTAGAGAACATAATATATAAATTCATAGGTAAAAGTAGAGATAAAAAGTAAAGTTTAGAAGTTTAATTTTCAAAAACTAAAAACTAAAATAAAATGGATACTAAAAAGGACTTAAAATTTGAACTTATTTTGAACACGGTACATTATAGATATAGTCATAGAGACATGGATTTTGTACAGAAATAAACAACACAAATGCGCTTTCCTTTGATTTTAAAGGTTTGTATATTGTGTTACCACTACATGGAGGAGTTACGCAAGGCTATATGACTTCATAAAATAATACATTTAAAATTAAATTATCCTGAATTTTGAGGTCTGTTGTGTCCAATAGATCATCAAACAACTTTCAATTGTATTCAGTATATTCCTAGACATTAATCAGTGCTTACTAGGTCATGAATATTTCAATTTCATGTCTACTAGATCCCTAAATTTCTAATTTTGTATTTAATCAATCTTTGACCTATTCAATAGTTGTTAAAAATTAACAGATCTACTAAATACAAAATTAAAAATTTATGATTTCATTAGACGAGGAAGGTATGGTTAGTGTGGCTGCTTATGGTTTTTGCCTTTATGGTCTCTTCCCCATGTGTGTTTAAGCTGTTGTTGGGGTTTTGGAAGACCTTGACTTAGCAGCCTTGTTGGGATCATAGAATCACGATTCCGTCCGATAGTCAGGTGCTTATTGACATGGTTAATAAGTGGATCGATCCGTATGTGGAGGTGTGCAGGTTTGTTTAGGATATTTGGCGAAGGTCCTTGCCTTTTCAGTCTCGTGCCTTTCATTTTACAAGACACGATAGAATACTTCAGCTCATGAGCTTGCTCGGAGAGGTTTTTCAAGAGTCCAGTTTAATTGCCATTGTAATTTTCCTGAATAGTTGATTTCGATTTGTAAACATGATGTAAAACACTTTATGTCTACCAAATTTTGGTAGTAGCTAATGATATTGTTGCATTGGTTTTAAAAAAAGACAAAATTTAAATCTGTATCTTATAGGTGAATTAATTTTTAAAAACTTTGAATACGTCTTTTTTTAGGTTATAAATGAAGAGGGGGAAGAAAGATAACATTTCTTTTCCTCTCCAAAAGTCATATCGTTCACTATCTCAATGAATTCTTGAGAGCCTTCTCCAAATCATCTTCAAATTCTTCTTTTGATAATCTTTAAAGGGATTCTCATAACCATAATTTTCATAGCTAATTAGTTCTTCATCACTTGTACTATAATCATCATAGCATTCTAACTCGCTCTTCCATCCCTTCTTCTCTCATTGTTGGAGGTTGAAAACGATGGTAATAGACACAAGAACACTAAAACACGACTCTTTATTATGTAATTTAGTGCGAAGAATGTTCCATTTCTACGATCAATTTAAATAATCTCTTCCTCATTACCAATATAAAGCTTTATTTGTTAATTCATTACCCCAGTTGTGTAAACCAAACAAATAGGGAATGGCTCAAGAAAATCTTAACATTAATGATGCTAATTTACATATTCCAATTTGTGTTTGTAAAACAAACAAATAGGAATGCACAATAAAATCCTAAGAGCAATGATGCTAATTTAGCTACTATAACTTTGACGATGAATCTAAAGAAATCTATCATAAAAATTCTTCCCTTCGGAAAGTATTCATCATGTCAATAAACTTTTGAGCCTTCTCTATATCATCTTGAAGTCCTTCACATTCTTCATCATAACCATCATCAATAATTTCATGACTATTCAATTCATTGCTATGTCTACTACAATCTCTACAGCTTTCTATTGCTATCCCTTCTTCTTTACTCGGTAACTGCTTAAACTTCTCGTTGAAAAGGATGTAAACAATGATGGCATTAGATGCAAGGAACGCCAACTCACCATTCGATTTCACTACTTCAATGATTTCAATCAATTGAATAACGAAGTTTTGATGCTTAGAACTCACCAAGATAGACAATAAACAGAAGAAGAAGATGAAGAAACTCAATGCAATCATTATGCAAAGAATAAATATGAGAAGTTTCTTCATGCCCATGTTATAAGAGAAAAAGGTATGGAGGACACAAGTATAGAAAATGTGATATTTTGATTCAACTAAACATGCCTTTATATAGACTTATAAAATATAACCATAGAATCTCAATGGTTAAGAAACCATATAAATATTACTTAATTCTCATAACTTCTAAAAACTCCTTAAAAAAAACTCAAAAGAACACCATGTGTTACACAAATATAAGAAGTCACACAAAAAATTTAATGGTAAAACCTTTCATATTCTCATTATTAATGAAACCTTTTATATCTCAATAGCCCCTTCAATCTAAAATACACTTGTTATATTATATATCTTTATATTTCCTTTATTTTTTTAGAGAAAAAAGATTCTTAAAGGCAATATTACTAGTTCCATCTTCATCATCAAACAAGATTTTACACGCAATTATAAATATAATTTCCAAGAACGTTATGCGACTATAAATGAAGATTAAAGAATTTTTATCAGCCCAATCATATTGAGTTCATTCCATATTCTCAATTTTGATATATAGTTTATTTTAAAATGCAAACATAGGTGGACATAAATAAATAAATTTTATTTATACACACACATGCACATGCGTGTACATATGAATATTGGTTTAGAAGGAAAAAAGTGGCTAACTTGAATATCGCTTAACTATTAAAGACATATATATCATCCACCAAAAACTAAGTTTGAATTTTCTCATTTTCACACCTCTTTTAAAAAAGATATCATGATAGATAAATAAAGATAAAAATAAATAAATTAAAATAAATAGATATCATATACCAATTGGAAAATATGAAATAAATTCATGTTCTTATATTATTCATATGATTTTGATAGTGAAGTCTATGTAATCTTAATAAAAAGAAACAATATGGCTAACTAGTATATATTTAGACTCTAATTATGTTTCAATCTATTTCCAATTTAGTTTCTAATTTCTAAATGTTTTAATTTTAACTTTTATATATAATTTTCTTATAAATTTTTTATTGTCACAGAAGGGTTAAAATTATCTCAAAGAATATCATTTATTGTAAAGAAAAAATACATTTTTATGAATTCCAATTCAAAATGCTCTACGCTTATATTTGATGATATCAATTCGGTATATCGGTTTCCTCATAATTCTTCATTTTTTTTTTTAAAAAAATAATTATTTTGAGGTTGAAAGTTCAACATCTCACCTTTACTTTTATTTTACTAAAAAATTAATGATTATTTTAGTTAGTTAGAGTTGAAATTAATAATAATTTTTTTGAAAGGTTAAATGAAAATAACAACAGACTAAGTTACCTATTTAGCCTAGAAAACATTCAAAACAAATATAAGTAAATTACGAATTAGTAGGTTGCATTGAATTGCATATACAAAATCCACATAGTTTAAAGGAAGATTTCCACATTAGACGAATTCATATTTGCAAATGAAGCAATACAATCACTTAAGGCCCACTCCTATTGATCTCCTATATTGTTTATTATTATTTTTTTTTTCTAAAATCAAATTTCGTTATAACAAACACCCTTTTAAAATATTATTTTTTTTTTCCAAAGATGTTTATTAAAAAAAAATTAAATTTATTATAAATTATTCCAAACACATTACCATTATTTATGAAAAAAATTTTAAATTTTAAACGTTAAATTATACAAGTACTCAGTAACTGTATCATTAGTTTAAAAAATATCATAACTCTTGACATTTTCATGAACGTGTCAAAATTATCTAGTAGTGTGGAGCGACCCAAAATAAAATTTTGGATCACCACATTATTTAAGGTCTCAATTTTTGTCCCAAGTAGTAAAATGATTTTTACGTCAATGATAGTGTTGAATATTTATGAAAATTTTGAAAATAATATTGTAAATTTAAAAGAATAAAGATATGTTTTAAGTAAAGTATGAGATTTAGGATATTTTTCATAATTTAAACTAATTGATTAAGTTAATCAAAGGAAACTATGGGAAACAAGATGGGGGAGAACATTGGTAGAGATTGTTATATATAAATACTTAATTGGGTGTAGTCGCCATCTTCATCTTCATGATGATATTGACTAAGAAGAATTATATTTGAAAATGTGTGGCTCTTGAAGCTATCTACAAATTCTCTCACTATCATTGTTGAATTTTGGCTACAAATATTATTAAGTGTTATTTTAAGTTCTGATTTTGGTGTGTCATGTAATGTTTAAATTAATGACAAAAATGTTAGTGGAACGTCGAAATATATACTTTTGAGTTAAAGTTACTTGGTTTAAATCGATGATACAAATATATTACTTGTATAATCTTTTTTTTTTTCAAAAACATTCATTTTTTACTTTTTAATATAATAAATGCGTTAGGGAGAATTTGAACATCTAAACACAAATGAGATAATACATGTCAATTAACCAATAGCTATATATTCACAAGCTTAATAAATATACATATACATATATATATATATGTTTGGCAATTTACAAAAAGTAGAAAATAACTCTTAAGAAAATAACTCTTAACGCTTAGTAACTTTGCATGTTTTATCCCATCGAGAACGAGACATTTATATCTTAACATCTTGAAAGATTTTCAAAAAGAAAAAAAATTTGGGTGTAGTATATCTACCCATCTTTTGTACAATCCTGATAACACTCAATAAAAATCAATTATGTAATAATTTTTTTAAAAAAATTGAATTGTTTTTATTTTTCTTACTTTGTAAGGAAAAGAGATTGCAAAAGATTAGGTGCAATTGTTTTTAGTATCACTACTACAATTTTGGCCTTTATTGACGGCAAAAAATGTCAAAAGAATACCTATGTTGACGGCCAAAAAAGTTATTAAAGTCTTTGTCAAGAAAGATTGAACATCAACAAAAATGATTTTGTTGATAGCTAAAAACATCAACAAAGGGCATATTGACGTGTTTTACCCATCAACTATATAAAGAAATCGTAAATGAAGATCACTTTGTTGATACTTTTCGAACATCAACATAAGATAATATTAAAAAACGTCAATTATACCATTTTTATTGACATTTTTGGAATGACAAGTACAAATTATTGACTGTCATTATATGTTTTTATTGATGATTTTTAAACATCAACTATACACCTTTGTTGACTTTTTTTTTACTCATCAACTATGCCGATTTGAGGGGGAAAAAAAAAGATTCAGGTCATTGGGACCCCTCATATGCAATCTAATCAACTCCAAACAAGCTTTAAACCAGAAATATGCATTTACACCCATATGTAACTCGTAGTACCCAACTTGTATTTTACACTCAGAAAACAAAGATATCAAATCACTTGCATAAAATTAGCTAACACGGTGACAAACCAACAATTACACAACTTCTACAAATTAACATATAACTACACAACTATAAACCAGCAATGCATTGCCCAAAAAGGACAACCTTTTATTTATTTTATTCTTTGAAAGTTCAATAATATAAAATATGGGAAGCAAGAGATTCAAACTTCCCGTGACCTCTTGTTCAAAAGTATGTACCTCAATTAATTGCACTTTACTACTTATTTATTTATTTATTTTTCTAAATGAGACAATTAGCTAAAGATTTTTTCTCTTCATATATTCTTTTTAGGCCCCTCAATTTTAGGTGTTTTGTCCTTCATATGTGTGTTGCATATACTTGCATAATTAGTATTCTTCAAAACTTTCGTCCTAAAGATTCTTTTAGGGTTAACAAATTTGGAATACAATTTTGTTAGTCATATTTTGGTTTATGGGTTGAATTGGGATTGATTCTGGCCAATTAGAAAAAGGGGAGTAGCTTATAGGACATGGGTGACTTTAACTAATACCCAATTTTGTTTAACGTCAAGGAGGTTAGAATTATTTATCAAAACTAACGAAGAGAAAAAGGTCTTAAAATGAGAACTTACTTGACAATGACCCTAGGGAGTTACATAATTCTCAAATCTTAACAAATCTTTTGAAATTTCATGATTTCAAAACGAGCCGAATCAATTAAAATATCACAAAAATATTAAGAATCGAAATCGAACCGCTCAAATATCGATTCAGTCTGGCGGTCAATCACATCCACGTTTGACTTGGTTGACTTGATGAGTTGTGCTAGAATGTGTGTCTGGAAGTCGTTGGGCCATCAAATGAAGGTCAACCCACTTAAAATTAAGAAATGCTAAGAAAAAAATGTATAATACCAACCTCGGATACACAATCACTCATTCAGGTAAGACATATGCGTCCAATTTGGCTACAAACCACACTTGGAAATAAGTTTTAAAATTTAATATAAAGATTATTATTAGTCGATTTTCGATTTATTTGATTTGGTTCATGCAGAACCCCAAAACGGCCAAATTTCATCCATTTTTCCTATACTAAACCCAAAACGTGAATCCAAACTGATTACAAATCGAACTGACATCGATTTCGGTCAGTTTGAGCAATTTTTTTGGTTTCAAGTTTTACCTTGCACACCTTGTGTATATATATATATATGATACTTCAGTAAAGGGCTCAAAATTTACGGCAAAAACAATAGTTGGAAGATATATAGAGAGCACATGCCAAAACAAGGTAGCAAAAGCAAGCACAAAACCATATAAGAAAGCATGTCAATTAAGGTGAAGGAAGTGGCATCATGGCTTGGAAAAAAATTGATGGTTGTGATTTATATATAATATATAAATTTCAAGTTTTATTGGTTAATGAGTTAGTTAATTTGATATGCTTTTGAACCATATAATTTAACACTTAGCACTATAACAAATAGAGCTACCATGACACTATGCTAAAGTCCTATGGAGAGGGGGAAATGAAAAAGTATCATAAATAAGAAAATTTGCGTTTTTGGTCGGAAGAAACGGAAGTTTTTGGATTTTTAACTATTTATGATAGTTCTAAAGTGTCACAAATTTATGACATTTATTATCTGTCATTAAATATGTTAGTAATTAAATATTTTTATTGAAATATCTTGAAACCCTAATCCGAATCAATATTTCCACGCCCTTCTAAAATTTGTACCCACCAACACCGAAAAAACCGGGGTTCTCAAGAAATCTTCACAGGTATTTTTTTGTGTTCTTCATGCTATGCTCGTCGCCGGCATTGGTCTCCTTAAAGTTTGCATTTTTAATTTTTTTTCTCCATTTTCTCCAAATTTTGTACACTCTCAAATTCAAACGCCATATTAGTTGTAACAAACTTTGTGTTGAGATTTATGCTTAAATTTCGTAGTCTCCTATAATTTGTAAATATATTGAACAAACTCATTGTCTATTTAATAAAATATATGATATTTTATTCCATATTTGTTGCATTAACCACAAACTAATAAACTAACATCCAAGGTTATCTTGTAATTTAAACATGTATGTAGAGACATACAAGTGGATCATGTTTAAATGATAGCCTAAATGGTCTATAGTAGATGGATAAGGTTGAGTACCTTATCCTGGTGCACTACAAGTATGACCCGCTTTGTAGATGTTACAATTGTTGTAAAGTGTTACAAATGATCTGGTTCTGATCATTCATGTATAGACATGTGAGCGGGGATATTCTATACAAATGAATTTGTATAAGACTAGACCACGAAATGTTTAGACTCATTATATAACACCATTCATAACAGAGACATACATTTCACCATGATGACCATAGGTAATATGACCTGAATCCTGAGTGAGTTATAAACTTCTGCCTATGAGGGTAGTCTTGATTTGTACGGGTGAGAGTGGCCATATCGCTGACTCAACAAGCCTACCATTTTGAGGATCTGTCTTGGGGAGTTAGGAACACAACTACACAAGAAGGAATTCACTCCTTCCCCGAGGTCGGAGTAAGTAGATAAGTTGCTCCCTTAAGGACTGACCCCAGAGCTTGAACAATATGATGCCACACATTCTCCTGGCTCAGAAGGTTTAGTGATAGTTGGACTATGATCTATTGTTCATTAGAGGGATCAAGTACTTAAGGAGTTAGATGTAACTACAGAGATAACGGTAATTTTGGCCTAGCTGTACTTACGAGTAATTTATGAAGAGTCATCGTACTGTTGATTGGTTATATCTAATGGATACAGGAATATATCTGTAGTGCGAAGAGTGCAGCTGTCGATCTTTAGTGGAGTGCCCGATAGTTAACGGATGATGAATAATTTAATTAAAAAGTTTGATTAATTATTCATGTACCACCGGAGATTCAAGCTACAGGTCCATGAGGTCCCCTTAGTAGCTTAATAGGATTAAATGAGAATAAGTTTTTTGATTAATTTGAATTGTTCAAATTAATAGAGAGATTTAACTATATATGATATAATTAAGTTATTTCAATTATATTATAGATTAATTGAGAGGATATAAATATTTGAATAGATTCAAATATTAATTATATGAATTAGATTCATAGTTGTTAAATTTATTATAAATATGATTTATATTAAATACCATATAAGAGATAAAAAAAACTATAGGTTATATTATATGTGATACAATATTAAATCTATAAGTTATATGTTATATTTGATATAACATATATATATATATATATATATATATATATATATATATATATATAATATGATAAGTTAGTTATCATATTTATATTTATACATATTAAATATCATTTTTTTTATTTTAAATAAAATGAGGGAGGAAGTTATTCCCTCCCCCATCTTTTTCTCTTGTGGGTGGTTGTGGTATTTGGTTTTTTTGAAAGACAGGAGAGAGTCTCCCTTTTTCAACAAGCTAATGATCGAATTTTGAGAGTAGTGAGGAAAAGAGATAGAACTATTCTGTGTGAGTAAGTTATTGGATTTGTTGATGAACAATTTCAATACTTCCTCTTCTCTACCAAAAATTTCCCTCTTTCCAAAATAGTCAGAGCCCACTACTCCTAGGTTCTCTACCTGAGAATACCGAGGAAACCATTGTGGTTGTGTTCTCGTTTTTTATCGAGGTTTTCTTGAAGAAAGTCTTCAAGGCGTTCGTGTACTGTTCGAGGGATTCTTGAAGAAAAGTCTTCAAAGGTAAGGTTTCTAAAACCTAATTTTATAGCATGCTGTAATTTATGTAAATGCATCTTGTTCATGATTTACTGTAAAACTTACATTCGATGAAAAATGGGATTTGGGACGATCTATCTTTCGCTCACGGTTCCCTTCAATTTGGGATCCTTCACTTTGTTACTTCTGTTATTTTTTCATTCATTAATTATTAGTTTATTTTTTCTATTGGTGATATATATATATATATATATATATATATATATATATATATATATTTGAGAAGATAAATAATAATAATGAAGTTATTTTTCCTTCCCAATTATTCTGTTAATGTGGTATTAGATAAATCAAATCCCTAGTTCACCCATTTCTTGCGTGCAATAACAATGGCTTCTCCCAATCCAAATCTTCCTCCTTCGATTCTTCTGACAACTATTCTGTCTTCCTCGAAAAATCTTCCAGTCACAGAACCCTCAACTCTTCATCAGGATCACTATAATTCCTATGTTATAGCGATACTTCAAATCTTGTTCTTGTTACTGAACCTCTCACCGATGACAATCATGTCTCATAGAGCCGCTCGATGATTCTTGCTTTGTCAATCCAGAACAAGCTTGGTTTTATCGACGGATCAATCCCTCGGCCTACAGGTGAACTCCTCCCTCTATGGATACACAACAATAATGTTGTTATTGCTTGGATCCTGAATTCCATCTCCAAAGGAATTTCTTCTAGCATCCTTTTCACTAAATCAACTCGATTGGCTAGATCTTCAAGATCATTTTTAGAAATGAAATGAACCACACATCTTCTATCTGAAATGTTGTTTGTCCAATTTAAAACAAGAACACGATTCCGTTACCATGTATTTCACTAAAATGAAGAGTCTATGGGATGAATATGTATCATATCGCCTGGTTGTACCTATGGAAAATGCAGTTGTGGTGGTCTAAAGTGTATTAAAGAATTCATCCAATTTGAATATCTCCTCTATTTTTTTATGGAACTAAATGAAGTTAATCATGCTCGATCTCAGATTCTTCTCATGGATCCTGCTCCAACCATCAACAAAGCTTTTTCACTCATTGTCCAACAAGAAATTCTGTTACGAATCCACCTTCTTCAGCAATTACACTTGCCGTACATAAGCCTGACAATCCTTCTCCAAATGCCTCACAACTGAGTAGTCAATAGTCTTCTTTCAAATAGAATAATAATCGACCTATTTGTACCTATTGAAATATTCCAGGCCACACAGCTGATAAATGTTATAAGCTTCATAGATATCTCTCTAGCTACAAACAGAAAGGTCGATTTAATCAAGTTCACAAAAACAATCCTGCTCCAACTTCCTCTACCAATACTACCGAATCTTCTCACACAATCTCCACTATTACATCTGGAACTATGATTAACAATGATAATTTTCGTAAAATTTTCAACATGCTTCAATCAAAGCTTGCTGTGGCTAAAACTTATGTGGATTCGGTAACACATGTGGCATGTATTTGTTCTCAATTCGTTTCTAAAAATGAATGGAAAATTGATTCGGGGGCATCCACACACATTTGTTTTCAAAAGCATATGTTTAATGAGTTAAAGCCTTCTAGTACCTCTATTGTTTTGCTTGATAACACGAAAATTTTAGTGCATTTTCTTGGCCTAGTCATACTATTTAACTCTCTTACTCTCCAACTTGTACTATATGTACCTGAGTTTCAATACAATTTACTCTCTATTAGTGCCTTAATATCTGATGATAATCTATTTGTACATTTTTAACTGATTCTTGTGATATCCAGGAAAAGTCCACTTTGAAGATGATTGGCAAGGGTAGGTTGCATGATAGTTTATACATTGTTGAACAACCATATGCAGCTGCTTATTCCTTAAAGGCTGTTTCGATTAATGTTGTTTCAGCTGTTTCCTTCTCCATATAGCATTCTAGGCTTGGTCATCCCTCCATCTCTCAATTATCTGCTTTAAAACATGTTTTACTTCTTGATTCTTGTTTGTTGAATAATGCATATCCTTGTGAGATATGTCCTTTAGGCAAGCAAAAGAAGCTATGTTTTGAGTCTCATAATAATAGGTCATCTGTTGTTTTTGATATATTACATGCTGACATTTGGGGTCCTTTTTCCACTTGTTCTCATGCTGGTCACAAATACTTCCTCACTTTAGTAGATGATCATAGTAGATACACTTGGGTCTTCATGTTGAAGAACAAGTATGATGTTTTAAATATCATACCTCAGTTTTTTGATTATGTAGATACTCAATATAATAGGAAAGTAAAGGTGTTTCATTCTTATAATGCTCCTGAGTTATCCTTTACTAATTTCTTCATGCAAAAAGGAGTTTTACACCAGTATTCATGTGTGGGAAAACTAGGAAAAAAAAAAAAAAACTCTGTTGTTGAATGCAAGCATCAACATATATTAAATGTTTCCCGAGCCTTATTCTTTCAATCTCGAATCCCTCTCAAATTTTGGAATTAGTGTGTTTTAACTGCAATGTATCTTATTAACCAGATACTTTCCCATCGTCTTGCTTGAATAACACCATATGAACTACTACAATGACAGATGGTTGATTACTCGATGTTAAGGACTTTTGGTTGCTTATTTTTTGCTTCCATATTATCCAATGTTTAGTCCAAGTTTGCTCCAAGGGTTATACTTGTTGTTTTTATTGGTTATCCACCAGGTACAAAGGCTTACAAACTCTTTGATATTGACAACAATAGGTTTTTCATTTCTTGTGATATTTTCTTCTATGAGAACATTTTCCCTTCCATAAAGTCACCTTGGAATCCAAACAATCTGACCTTTTTCATAACACTATCCTACCAACAGCCTTGGACATTGATGTCTCATCCCATCCATCTTGTCAAAATTTTTCACATTTTGTCAATATTGAACCATTTTTTTTTTTTTTTTTTTTTTTTTTTTTTTTTTTATGTTGACAACACAACCTCTTCATTTCCAGTACCTACTTCCCAAGAATCCAAAACATCATCCAATCAATATCTCCTCTCCGACACCAGTTTCTCCAACCTACAACTTTATCCTTCAGACTTCACCACTCAGATCTCTTCATTCTCATCCTTCCTCTTCATCCCAACCACCTATTCAACCACCACCTTCACAAGAACATCAAGCCCATCAACCACCTCTTTAGACTCGAAAAACTTCAAGAACTATCAAACCTCTTTCATGCTTACAAGATTATCATTGTAGCCTAGCCATTAATTCTCCTCTTCCAACTTTTTCCACACGGCATCCCCTTCATTCATCCCTTTCTTTTGATCACATTTCATCCACATTTTCCACCTTTTCAATTGCTCTTTTGTTCCACTATGAACCTTAATTTTACCATCAAGCCATACCTTATGATCATTGGAGGGAAGCAATGTAGCTTGAACTTCAAGCTATGGAAGATAACAACACTTGGGATGTTGTTCATTTTCCTTCATCAAAGCATAGTACTGGCTGCAAATGGGTCTATAAGATCAAACATCGTGCGGATGGATCTATTGAGAGGTACAAGGCTCGACTTGTTGCTAAGGGCTATACTCAACAAGAGGGGTTGTATTTCATAGAAACTTTTTCTCCTGTGGCCAAATTAGTGACTGTACGTGTTCTTCTTACATTGGCTATTACATATCATTGGTCTCTTCTTTAACTTGATGTGAATAATTCCTTCCTTTATGGGGACTTATTCGAAGAAGTATACATGGATTTGCCACTGAGTTACAAACCTTCGAATCCTCAGAATGGAAAACTTATGTGTCTCCTGAAGAAATCCATTTATGGACTTAAGTAAACCTCGCATCAATGGTTTGTTAAGTTCTCTGATACCTTAGTTTTTATTGGTTTCAAATAGTCTAAAACTGATTATTCGTTATTTGTTCGAGGTTCTGGTAACACGTTAATAGCATTGTTGGTTTATGTCGATAACATTTGTAATAACTGGAGCTAATATGCAACCTATTGATGAGCTTGAACAACTGCTAAATGCCACTTTTAAACTCAAAGATCTTGGTCAGTTGAAGTATTTTTTTGGACTTGAATTAGTCGGTTCACCTCGAGAAATTTCTATTTCACAACGACATTACACTCTTTACATCTTAGAAGATACTAGTTTGCTTGGTGCAAAACCTGTTAATATTCCCATGTATCCTACTGTCAAACTGAGGAATTCAGATCAAATTTACTTGCCAATCCATCATCTTATAGACGATTAATTGGGTGACTCTTATACTTAATATCTCAAGACAGGACATTGTGTTTGTTGTGAACAAGCTAAGCCGATTTGTGGCAAAATCGTGCAAGTCTCATTTGGCAGCAACTCATTATCTGTTGAGATACTTGAAGTCAGCTCCGAGCCAAGGAATTCTTATCTCACTTGTAAAATCTATTCAGTTGCATGCTTTTGCAAACTCTGATTGGGCTTCTTGCCTTGACACAAGAAAGTTTACTTCTAGTTTTTGTATATTCATAGGCGATTCACTTGTTTCATGGAAGTCTAAGAAGAAAACTGTCGTGTCAAGATCTTCATCTGAAGCTGAGTACAAAGCTCTTGTTTCCACAATATGTGAACTTGTTTAGTTATCTTTACTTCATGATCTTTGTGTTCCTATTATTCAACCATCTCTTATATACTGTGATAACCAAGTTGCGGTCCATCTTGCTACCAATCCCATTTTTCATGAGCGAACCAAGCACATCGAGCTTGATTATCATTTTATTCGGGATAAAGTTGTTGATGGTTCTCTTAAGCTATTGCCTATTCGATCTCATCACCAACTTGTAGATGTCTTCACCAAAGCTCTCCATATATTTGTTTTTAATGCTATAATATCCAAGTTGGGAATCCTGGATTTACGACCCAACTTGAAGGGAGCATATTAGTTGTAAAACTTTTTACTTCTATTATTTTTTCATTCGTTGATTATTAGTTATTTTTTCTATTGATGGTGTATATATATATATATTTCTGACAAGGTAAATAATAATGATGAAGTCATTTTTCCTTCCCACTTATTCTGTTAACACGCCACTCATAATTTAATTCTTTCTCCTCTTTGATTTTTCTCAACTTTCTTATGACTTAGAAGTCAAAATTTTATTGTATCAAATCAAAACAACATTGGATTACAGCTTCCAACAACCCTTAATTTTAAATTTAAACCCAATTTTTCATAACTTCTTCAACTCCATTTGGGTACTCTGCAACCAGCCAACGACTAACAACATGCCAATTGCGTCCATGAATATGCTTTTTTTTTTTCTTTTTAGCTTATGTTGCAATAATTTGATATTAGGGTTACTTAGTAAGAAAAAAAACAGTAAGTGTGAGAAGTTATTTTTGGTATAGCTAGACAGAACAATGAATAAAATTTTCAATTATCACAGGAAAATGTGAAATCTAATTGTCCTGCCATCATCCATTATTTGATCAAATTCTTGCTCCCTTGTCAAAATAAAAATTAAACACATTAATTGATCAAATAAAGAAGCTAACAACAATCCATTATTTCTTTCCTCTTGAAAACTCTAAACCTCAACAAAATGATCAAAAAAAGAGAGAGAAAAAAGACTCTATTGGCTTGAATATGAATGTCTTCTTCTTCCATACTCACAAATTGCTTCAACTAATTATCCACCTAGGTAATTTGCTGATTCTTGAAGACTCTACTTGTATTATTATTATTTCTTTCTTGAAGTTCATTAAGCTCCCTGATGAGGCCTCTTTGAGTGTGTTTGAAAGCCTTAAACACTTCAGATATATTTGATTGATTAGTCTAGATATTGAAGGATGACCCTCTCTTTTTTTCCTTCCACATTCATGTGTAACAAGTGCATAGGTATCCACATTTATATGAAATTAGTTTTTACTGTTGACCAAATTTGTATGTCATATATATATATATTTTTTTTATTGATTATGTATATATTGGGTCGTATTTTATGATTCTAAAAGATCTTCTATTTTTTGTATTATCATAGGGGGAAGTTAAATCTAATGGTCCCTACTTCCTTTAACCAAATTATTTGTCACAATGTTTTTTTCTACCTGGTTTAATTTGCGGCTAATTACAAAGAATTAAGTTTTATGTTATTATACAATGGACAAGTCATGGTAAAAAATAGGTTGTCTAGCGAATATGTGTTAGGAGTGGAAACATTTATCGAATTTGGTTTATGTCATAGCAATGGTTCCAATACAATTAGATGCCCATGTTTAAAATGTGGGAATCATGTATCCAAGGATGTTACATCAGTTAGGTATCACTTGTATGCACATGGAATTGATCAAAGTTATAAGGTATAGTTTTGACATGGAGAAGATTTGACCACAACAAGTTTTAACAATGGGTTGGAGAATAATTTGAATGGAAATTATGAAGAAGATTATGATTTATTTAATGTACTAGACATGTTGCAAACTGCTCGTGAACAATTTTCTGAAGTATCTAATAAGTTTGACACTATGTTCGATGATGTTAAGAAGCCTTTATACCCTGGATGTAAAAAATTCACGAAGTTCTAGAAATAAACTTAACAACAAATCTTTAAAGTTCTCCAATAGCTCTACGTTGTCTACTTCGAGAACTCGAGCATATTAGGTCATCAATCCAGATTAAAGTACCTATTGGAGTATTCAGGATTAAAAAAAAATGTTGTATATTGCTTGATGTGCTCCATGATTTCTGTTGTATACGTCCAATAGCAATATCCTATCTTGATGCGTACATCATGTAAGTAACATTCTAAACATAATACTTTTAAGTAATTACAAATTGGCTTGACTATTAATTCAATGTTCTTATCACATTCATAGGTACTTATACAAAATTATTAATAAGTCAAATACTCTAAGTTTGTACAAGTTCTTGGACGCTGGATCTCTCTCAATATTCACTTACAAAGAGTCACGTGCACAAGTGTTGAATGCTAGATTACTTGAAATATATCGAAATCAACTTCTCATGTTTCCTTACAATTTGGGATATGTTGTATAGAAATTGAACATACATTATTTAATGTCACTAGTCTAACAAAATTTATGTTTATTTGAACATATAGCAATCATTGGAGTTTGATAGTCATTAATTACACAAAAGGTGGTCTATTCTGGATGGACCTCTGACAAATCGTATACATGAGAATATCATGGAAGTAATTAGATTGTATGTGAAACTTGCTTTACCATCTAGCATATAATGACTAACTATTTTATTTTAATAGTCGAAATCTTTTGCACTATAAGTATGCCATCGTAGGTCCTTCAACATCTCGAAGAAGAAGAAACCAATTTAGAAGGTCGTTAAGGTAGGTGAAAGTATGCCATCATAAGTGAGTGATAACATATTCCATATCTACCTTATTTACAATATCTACGTTTTGTATGTTGCATGCACAGTGTCCTAAACAATTAGGTATGGTGGAATACGACTTTTATGTCATGCAGTTTATACGTGATATAATTTTTTCCAATAATACTTCAATTCTAGACATAGTACTATACAATTTCCAACAATTTCAAATAAGATTTTAGTGTCATAAGTTAAAATCCACTTTCTTGTCTTCAGATGAAAGGGCACCCTCTACTTACACATAAGAGGATATAGACTATGTGTGATCTAAATAGGCTGAATTTGTAAGATCATACATATATTTTCATGATATGTGGTACATTGGTATTTTTTGTTGCTTTTTAGACTACATTTTACTGCAAATTCACTTTTGGAGAAGAGAGGCATGTGTGTACATATCAATTCACATAGTAGGGAGAATTAAGATCAACATAATGGTGAGTTATCAAGTATGACATGTTAAAATTATACTTATATTGTTATATATCTGGACTAATTTGAGTATTAAAATTTTATATTAGAAAACCATGATGTTATGAATGTATAAAGAAATGTATAGGTTGACGGGATCCCTTTTGTGATGCAAGCAATTTATTGGTGTCCAATAGGTACGTGACGATGTCTTTATATTTTCCATTTGTATACCCCTCTCCCCACCTCCTACCAAATAAAAAAAAGTTTTACTATTGATTGCATATTGTTTGTAAGAAATTTTTAAGTTTCTTTTTTTTGTTCGTTCTTTAAGGATGCTATTTGTTGCCACATGTTTATTACTGTTTTGGAGAATTTTATAGAATATTTATTGTGATGGCTGACATGGATGTATTGTGCGTAAATGTTATTACATCAATGCTCTAAATGTAAAACATTTACTAAATTTAATTATGGGTGTTCTTACTTATGGGCATAGGTTATAAACTCTATGTTTTGGACAAGACTGATGCATTGAAAAAATTGTTGGCATTGGAAAGGTAAAAAAAAAAAACTTCTTATATTGTTATTATTGTCGATATTGATATGAGTATATTTGAACTCTAAACTTCATAATCGATTTTCTTAAACAGGTTTTTGTAAGAATCTGTTGGAATTGTGAAACTATGGAGCAATTGATATGTTTATAAGATTCTTTGTAGGGTTAGTGGCTAAACATGTAGTCAAATGTACCCAGTTGTGACTTCTGTAAAACATTTATCAATGACTATTAGTCAATTTTTTATGTAAAAATATTATCAACTTCATGACTATATATATATATATATATATATATAAAAGTATTTTATATTTGTGTTGTTGTTGTGGTTAAATCGCATTAATTCGTTGTGAATATCATATATCTAATGACAGGATTAAAAAAAATAACTACAAAAAATTATCTTTTAGTGACAATACAAAGGTGTAAAGATTTGAAATTATGTGTTAACAAAAATATATTATGATAGAATATATCTTGACATAAAACATTAGGCATACTTTAGAATTGCATCACACTGAAAAATGTCACTGTTCATATATTCTTGACATTGAAACAATGTCAGTGTACCTTCCTTTTTGACTTTGTATAACTGTCGTCATACACTATAATCCTACAGAACTAAGCAGGTTTAGGGTTAATTGATGACAATGACAACATGTCAAAGTAAACTTAACAACGACAATTTATCCTTGTGAGTAATTGTTTGTTGTTGACAATTATATATTGTCAATAAAAATTCAATTATGACATTTTTTTCAAAATTATCATCGATTATCATACATTACAAAGGATACCATGACAAAAAAATAACTGTCACGAATTTTCGTTACGACAATTTTTAAATGTGATGTGGTCACATTTTTATTGTAGTGTAGCTAGATTGTTATGGTCCATAATTGGTATTCTTGGGATCCCCTCTTTCCCTCTTAGCAAAAAATGGATAGGTTTATGCAAGAAATTCCTTCTCCAAGATGATTCTTTTGCAAAGACAAATTCTTTCAAATCAACTTTTTCACCGCTACTCTTACATCTATGGCTAGCTACAAAGAAATGATCGTATCTTTAATATCAATTAGAAAACTCAAATTAGCTATCTTTACTATAATATATTATTGTCTTTTTCTTCAAACTCGTCCTTTGCCAATTCTTCTCTTCTTTTCCATCGCTACTCTTTCGATTGATTAGGAAAAAAAAAATATTTTTCAGAAATGCTATTTTTATTTAAACTTTTTTTCATAAAAACGGTCTAAAATAAATTTTAAAAGGGTTTTAAAAGTTAATATTTTAAATGATTTTCAAACACTTCATTTTTTAAAAAATATAATTTATGTTTAAAATTAATCACTTAAAAAGTTAAATCAAACTCACATTTAATAAAGTCATATCATTAATTATCTAAAAAAAATGTTCACAACCCTAACATAGTAAACCTAAGAATAATTCCTAAGCTACCCCAATGGATTTGATTTCATAAATAATATTTTATACTATATTATTGATTATTTGTTGATTTAATTTTATCAAACATAGAACATGCATGAAACCCAAATAGGTAGAAAGCCCCCCATCCCAAAAGTTAAAATTCTGATCTCAAACACCTAAAAGAGAGATAATTACAATTAGTCTCACATTTTCAAAAGTAACAACAGTTCCAACTTGTGATTCAGAACAAAAGAGATCAATATATAATAATATTCACCAAATTTTCAGAACCAAATATATATTGATCATACAGTTCTATCTCAAAATAAAGAAAGAAAGAAGGGCTGTGATGAAAGTTGATGTCACAAAAGAGTTTAGAGAGACTTAAATCTGTGAGCACGGCGGCCGGAGTTGCACTTCGGGCAAGTACCTCGAAACGAATTCTCGAGCCAAAGATTGAAGATCACCATCTTCATCCATATGATCTTGATAATCAATTGGATTCATAAAGCTATTTGTCATTTCATTACAACCTAGCGGAGTTTGGAGCGGGTCAAGGAGCATTGGAACGTCAGACAGCAAGCCAATTTCAGAACCCGGGATCGTTTCCGGGAACGGAGCGATGCGAGTGGTCGGTGTTGGATTGTGTAATGGCGGCGGAAATAGCCGCTGCAAGGTGGAAAGTTTGGCCTGAATGTATGCTAGCTCTGCCTGCAAATTCACTACCTGTGATGAACATTGATATGAATTAGGGTTAGGTATGTATAGTATAGTTGGTATAACTTATTGTGTTTTTGTTTGAATGAAGTGTGTTCTTAAAAAAAAAAGAAAGAAAAAAGAAAACTCTTAATTATTAGAGAATGAAATCAATTGATGAACTTCTAATTTGATTGGCTAAAGATATTTGAATTCAGTAATCCCCACAAAAAATTAAAAATCTCATTTTTAGTGTCTTCGAATTTTAAATCCACTACCAAACACATCCAAAATCGATACGAAACTTATAATTTAACTAATCTCTTGTTTTCAAATTTCTAATTTAAATCCCAAACTGGATTGATAGTATGGTGCGATGTTATTTTAATAGTGCACCTAATTTCTGACTCTCTCTCCTTCAGACATAAAGAATAAACACATTTTCGTTGAATGCTTCCTAAGCTACACAAAAGATAATCCAACTACACCTAAATTTTTTCCATAAATTTTTATACTTTTGAGTACATATGAAAAAAGCGTTTTAAAAAACCTTGTTCATATTTTTACTAAAACGCTAGTATCAAATTCTATCAAGAGATGTTCTATGGACATCATAAATATATAGAACTAGACTAGGATTGAATATAAATTCTTTAGAGTTACGATATTATTTAAATAAAATGTCTCTCAAGCCAATCCAAACATAACTCAATTGGTTAAGAAAGACATTAATTAATAAATAAAACCCCTTAAAAAACGAAATGGATAAGAATGAAATGAGAAAGTCATAAATTTGAAACTTTAACGGAAGATTCCTTTTTAACTTATCTTTAAATACAAACTAACACGTATTTATGACACAATTGTATATATTTATGCATGTACGTATAAATATATTTTTGTGTATTTGCATATAGATATGTAGAAATATGTGTATTTGTCATCCAACATTAGCCAATAATCAAAATTGTGAAATTGTACTATGTAAGGAGATTGCTTCAAGGACAACACTAGAAAATAATAGGCCATAAAATGACAAGTAAATTTGATATTCTTGGAAAACATAAAACAAAACAAGCAAGCAAGAAAAAATGTAATGAAACTTATATAAATTTAATTGAAGGAAGTTTTTCAATTAATTAACCATTCGATTTGCCAAATAAAAAAAAAAAAAAAAAATTCATGTCAAATGAACTTCAAATTCATTCCATAAAAAAAAAAAAAAGAAAAAAAAAAGAAGAAAAAGAAATCTTTATACTATTACAATAAAATAAATAAATTTGCATTTGTTTAGAAACTTTTTTTTTTTTTTTAAAAAAAGAAGCTTAAGGCTTAATCCTTAAATAATTTTGATATTTGTGTCCATAGAAGATTCAATAGATTTCTGAACTTTTGAGATTTGTCTATTTATTTCCTAAATTTTAAAAAATATTTAATAGATCTTAAATTTTTAATTTTATATTTTAGAACTAACAAATTTATTACATATAGATTTACATTTTATATTTAATACAATCTAAACTTTAAATTTTGTGTCGGGTAAATTCATTAAAATTTGAAAATTATCATAGTTGGAGGATTGAAATTGTAATTTAAAGAAAAAAATCCAAAGCTTATCCTTCTCTTTTTTTTTTTTTTTCCCCTTGGAAATATACAAATAAAATTAAACTAAACAATGAACGAAGTTGATTTTTTTTAAAGAGAAAATGGTTAAAAAGAAAAGGATAAATATGAGAAAGTCAAATGTAGAAACTTATTTAATTAAAATTTCTCGAGCAGCTAAAATTGTTTGCTTGTTAAGTTTGGCAAGCAACACCAAATATAAGCCAGCCGCCACCGCTCTCTTCTCTCTCTCTTTGAAAACAAAAACATAACTATTTCAAATAGTTTGACAAACTATTTCATTGGAAAATGGGAAACATCTTAATTAATTTCTCCAAAAAAAAAACCCTAATAATTTCTTTCCTAGAAATATGCAAGTCGCCATGGTTTTCAAGCAAAATTCCATTTGATTAATTATCTGAGAGTCAATTACAATTACAACTGCAACCCACAATTAAAAAAAAAAAAAAAAAAGAAAGAAAGAAAGAAAAGAAAAACCCTCTAATTTACAAAATTGTATTTAGAAAAAGAAAAAGAAATATTTATATTGACCTCCACCCCCTTTACTTTCTTCTTTTTGCATTCAAACACTCAAAACCCTAAAAATAGAGTATTGATAATACAAGGCTGTTAAAAGAAACAAGCTTTGAATCAAAACTTAAGAAATGATAAAGTTGATAGTTGAATGAAATTTTATTTTCAGAACTTTGGTTGAACTGAAAAGCTTAAACTCATAAACCAGTATGAGTTGATAAGTTAGGGTAAATTATATTTAGCAAACGAACCTGTTGTTGAAGGGAGAAGATTTGTGAAACACAACCATAGACGGGGTCTCGAACCCTAGCGAGAGCTTCGTAACAGAGCGTAACGCAAGCGTCTAGACGTTTGGGAGGCGGGATGCGGTGGAGGAGCTTAGAGGCATTGCTAGCTCCAAACACCTTATGCACGGCGGCGAAGTGGGCGGCGCCTTGGTCCGAGTTGAAATACGGTGCAAAAATGCACCCTTTCACGCACTTTCTCCTCAAAAACTTGCATGCGCCGCACGGCCCTCCGCCGTGTCCGCCGCCACTCATCACACTTTCTTGATGTAGGGCAGTTGATCTTTGGGTGTGGGTCATATGAAAGGGCTAATATGGGGTGTTTTTCCTTTTTCTTTTTTCTTGTTCTTCTTCTTTACATTGAAAGTAATTTGATGAATTGTGAAAGTTATGTTTTTTAGTGTGTGATTTTGGTTTTGAGTCTTAAAGAGGAGGGGAAGTTGAGGGGGAGCTGCTTGCGTGAAGCAAACATATAAACACCGAGTGGTGACACAAGCAAACTTCTTAACCCCTCTCGATGACTGCCACGTGTACACACACATCTAATCTTTGTTTTACATATCCCATCACATCATCTCTCTTTTCCCTCCTCTTGTCTTTTCCATTATTTTGTGTGTGGCATAAGAACACACAAAAATGAGCTACCTTTCATCACTCTCAAACCTTCAATTATCTTATATTATAATAATCTCTCTCTTTCCGTTAAAACTGTGATTAACACCCTAAACTTTTTAATTCAATGGGTAGTTTAGAGCTAACGTTCATATTTCTATTATGTTATTTTTCTTTGGTTGAATTTTATACTAGCTAATTTAATTTCTAAACTCATGAGGGAAATGATTATTAAACTCTATTAGTTTTTAAGCTTTTGGATTTATTAATAATTTTAATGATCGAGGTATGTAAGTTTCATTTTTTGTTCCTACTTTAACCAATTCTTTTATTTCCTTCACCATACAAAAATTTGAAATTAGAGTCGGTTTGTTTGTTTTCTTCAAGTACACATTTATCTTAGTCGAGAATCAATTATATTTAGCATTTATGTAAATAGTGAGATTACTCATTCATGATTATGAAGAAGAAATTATTGATTTTTTTTTCTAATAATTGAACCACGCATAAAAATGAAGATTTAAATATGTCTAATTAAATTTCTATATAAAATGTCTTTAATCAATTAAATTATATCTAGATTGAAGCATATCTTAAATTTGATTGATATGTTTCATCAACTCAATCAAATTTCAAATTGACATTTTGGGTTTGAATCAACCTTAATTATTAAATTATATAGATATGAGCTAGCTAGCTTCCACCCATTATTATCATATTGTTTTTGTTGGTTATTTATTTATTAATTAATTGGAGGCTACCTACTAGAGGTTGAGGAAAGGAAGAAGAAGAGAAGAAAAAGGCTGAGGTATTTTCTTCAAATTCCAAGAGAATGGATTTGTGGAATTGAATATTTGACTTAAAATGGGTGAAGAAGACAACATAGGTTGATGACATCTAATTTCACTTATTTGGATGTTACAATTTTGATCAGATTAAAATGTTGATGTTGATGAAAATATTTTATTTTTTATATTATTATTATATAGTTACAAATGTGAGGTTGAAAATGAACCCCTTCCACCTAAAATAAATAAATAAAGTGATAATATGTTTTATTTCTCTGATATTAAGATCGTTTTCTAAAAATGAAGATAATATATTAATATAAACATATACCTTTTTTTAAATTTAAAAAATAAAATGATCATTTTAATCAATAAATAATATATAGATAATTATAATTACATAATATTTTTAGAGATAATAATTAATTATAAACCAACATTTTTAAAGAATTACAAATATAGCAGTGATACTCTATCGGTGATAGAGTTTTATCAGTGACATGGTCTATTACTGATAGACTTTGAAAGAAAAATTAAATTTTGTTATATCCAAAAATTCTCTTGCATTATGCTATATCTGCAAATACTTTAAATCTAATTGCTATGTTTTGAAGTTGTTCTTAAATATATATATATATATCTTACTACTAATATTTTTATTCACATTGGACTAGCCAATCCTAGTTAAGTAGGATAGTTTAAGACATATTAATAATCTTTCTATACAAATGGAAGATCAAAGCTTCCATCCTCCGAAACATTTGGAGTAAAAATAATCATAGTGCTGATATATTTTTGAAATTTTTATAGATTAAAATAATATTTTAATTTTTTAACTTTAAAATTTATTTTATTTTAGTTCGTCTATAAAGTTCAAAATTAACCCTCATATATACTTTTCAAATGTTCAATAAATCTTTATATCATTCCTATTTTTGTTTTTCTTTTTCTTTTCAAAGAATATCATTCTTTATTGTTTGGCCTAATTTTTTTAATTCTAATAATAATAGCTTGGACTGTTTTTTTTTTAAAGTTAAGTCCGAGTTGTTTTCAAGTATAGGAATATGAGCTAACATATTTATAAATATAACAAAATGTCACTGTCTATTCGTGATAGACAATAATAGACAATAACATTTTGCTATATTTAAAAATAATTACAACAGTTTTATCATTTAAAATAATTTCTCTAATAATTTCTATTTAAGAAAATGCACACATGAAAATCTTTTTAAAATTTATAGTGGAAAGACTAATAGCAGCTTTTATTAAAATAAGTTAACATATAAGTTTATAATACGAACAGACACTTAAGATTTATTAGAAGAATAAAGACTAAATATTGACATTTTAAAAGTACTAGAACAATTTTCAAATTACAAAGTTTAAGATGATATATATATTGAAAAGTTTAAGATGATATATATATTGAAAAATCATAATATGAATGTCATGAAAGATATTTTATTTTCCTTTGGAGTCAAAGGAAAGCCAAACCCCAAAAGTCATAGTCATTAATAAATACAGCTTTGGTGTAAAGAATTTTAGTAGCATATAATTATGTAATGTTGCTATTAAATTAACATTGCATCATTCAAAGCTACTAATAGTTTTAGGCGTCAATAATTTATATTATATCAAAACACCCCACAACTTTAATAAATGTTACATTAAAAAAAATTACATGTACAAACAATCAAAGCATCAACCTTTAATCAATGAGTTGATTTGATTGTGGCAACTGAAATTCATTATATGATCCAAACTAAAAAGAAGTTTAATAATGTAGCAAACACATTATTCGATCATAGGATAGAATACGATCAAAATTTTGAACATGATTGAACTACTTAAAACATATATACCAACTTCCATTAAAAAGAACTTAAAAGGTTTAAATTTCATTCACACCTATGTTACAAATTATTATTCTCACAAAAAAAAATAATAAGAAAACATGAGATATATATCAAAGATATCACCATAGAAAATTTATCTTAGTCCATTGCATCCTTTAGATAATCCTCGAATTCTTTGCATCGATATATTTTCAACCATCTTTTGGCCCCGGTTGGATAGAGATAAATGATCGACTATTCAACGACAATCGAAACGGTAAAATCCATATATTATCTCTATCTCAATTTTAATCGTCCAAATCTATTGTTTATTGTTGACTATCCTCCTCTAAATTGATATGCCTTCATGATAATTATCCTTTCCGGATTTTTCTCACATATACGATCAATAATCATATTTTTTTTCAAAAAAAAAAAAAATGTGGGGTTGAGGAATTAGAGTTTATAAATTCTTAATCAAGTTATGTTAAGGTTCTGTTTAAAAGTGTATATTTTAAGGGATAGTTGCAAATATAGACATTAAACCCAAAATATTAGCAGATATAACATAATGTAAAAAAATTGCAAATATGGCAAAATTTAAATAGTCTATCAGTGATAGACCATATCAATGGTAAGAGTCTATTAACGATAGAAGTCTATCACTGATAGACTAGTCTATATTTGTAATTTTTTAAAAATGATATCATATACTTCGTTATTATTCCTTAAAATGCTACCAACTGTAATTACTCATATTTTAATGGATTGAACTATACTCGAGTTATCCTAATTTTTTTGAAATTTCAATTCTCAACCACTATAATACTATCCAAAAAAAGGTATATAGAAAAATGTTAATGTGTTTGTAGGGGTAGATGTAGGTCCATGAAACACATTAATATTGGTCACAGTGGCCTCTCACATCTGACACAAAAGCAAAAAGAAATTGGTTGCTATTGATGGGATCTCAAACAGATAGCTAATGATCCTCTCATTTTCTCTTTATCAATCAAAAGCTCTGTGGACAAATAGTTTGCCTATGTTAGCTCACACGTGTGGGGGCAAAAATAATGAAAAAAAAAAAAAACTACTCAAATTATTCAATCTCATCATCATTAAAAATCAAATAAAACTATTTATTGTCCCACACAAACCAAATGTCTCTTTAATAAATCTATTGCCTTTTCATCATTGAATTTCTTCATAGTGGTTGAGAAGTGAAAAGATTTTCAATACATGTTACTATGTAGATGAAAATGAGTGAATGACGCAATAGTAAAATATATATCCTTTTCAATTAATTAGTTTTTATATATTTACGTGAATGACGACGCATATATTCTTCTTTTAAAGTTGAAATTTTTATGTCTTTTATATCGTTTGAGCATTTTTATTTAATTCTTCATCATAATTATTATATTTTGCTTTTATGTGACATTATAATTCACTTGATCCAATAAATTTACATGAACTTTAGCACACATATCTAACTTATTTATCGAGTTACTTTAGTATATCTATATATATTCATCATAATTTCACTCAAATGTTGAATTTATTTTATTTTCTTTCATTATTGAGTGGAATTTCCCTAATAAATTTATTTAGGACAAAAGAGGACAAAGTCCAAGTATGTTAAGGTTTAATATAGCTTATTGACTCAAAATTTGGTGACTTTGACTTTTGGAACAAGTCTTTAACTTGGGCTTTTGATATGATTGATTTTTTAATGGCTTGCCCCATCGCAAATACTAATAGTATGCACTCCAATTCACATGCATATAATTAGAATTATTTCAAGTAGTTGACTCTTAAATCATTGACCCAAAAATTTATAGGTAAAAATAAATTTAATTATATATCATTAACACTCTGATAAGTAAATAATTGGCAATGATAGGAACTGAAACATTTAATGTTTACTTCCAAGTTAAGGTTCCTACCCATGGTGAAGAATTACAACTTTTCATGCATCTAAAACACATTTTTCATGGAGTCATAATGAATCTAAAAATTCATATTTATTTACATTATTAATGTTTTATGTATCTATTTAATTTATGTATTTGCATTTATTAAAGGTTCATGTATTTAGTTTATAGATGAAAGGTTGCATCCTTTCATATTGTCTTTTCATTCAATATGATTAATGTTGTATTTTTCATAATTGGATACAAAAGAAGATTTAGAAATGTAGAATCTTAGGTTTTAAAACCTTGAAAGCTTTTAAGCTTTGTTTCTTGTGTGTTCTTGTGATAGAATGCATGAATATTTGGAGCATTCAAGTCAAAGTTGATCTGCCTAGCTTGTGAAGTGTTTTGAACATCAAGGGTTGATGGGAGTTTCTAACTTTGTCCGATCCTTGGTTCATTAGATCATCTAAGTAATCTGTCATCTAATCTATCTTAGGGGTTGAGATCAAATTGGTTATGGGGTCTATTGGGGTTGAGTTCTTTGGATCTTATTTTTTCAACATGCCTCTAAACAAATTATATCCTTATTTGTTTTCGTTTTCATGTCATTTTTTTTCATTAATTTCATCTATTTCCATATTTATTGTGACTATTCATCTTCTCATTTTTCTTACTTCGTATGTAAGGGCTTGCTGGAAAAGAAAAAAATGAAAAAAAAAATTTGTTGAAAAAAAAATTTAATGTTTTCTTGAGGCTTTTCATCTTCTTTTATTTTCTTCATATTTAAATTTTCTTTCTGAAAAAAATTAAAAAAAAAAATTATCTTTTGCATCTTTCCATTATTTTTTTTTAAAAAAAAAAACTTCCAGATTTTGTGACTTTTCACATTCTAGGCTATATTGGAATTTCTCGCATGATTCTCACAAGAATGCTATAAGATTTGTTGAAGTTGAGATATTAGAAGTCTTATGATATGTCTCATCGAAGAAGAAATTGTCATGCAACTTATGACAATGATGATAATTTTTGGAAGAGTCTTAGAGAAAGTTTGCCTAAGTTGCATCAATCAATTGATTACATAGGCTAATTGAATGAAATGTTGAAGTTGAAAAAACTAGCAAGAAAGAATCATAATGCGTGAGCCATTAAAAATAAAAAAGATAGTTCATTACCAGAAATTGATCAATCAATTCTAAATGATGGAGTTCATCCACAAGTCAAAAAGAAAGATTCCAACTATAATAAATTTGAGATGAAAGTGAGTGTTCATCAAAGTTTTGGAGAAGAATCAAAAGGTAAAGTTTTTATAGAGCGAGCAAATATTTTAAGTATGTGCAGAGAATGAGATCACGACCAATTCTCTAAAGAAAAGTGAAGACAACCTGGAGTCTAAGATATTAGGAGAGGGTGGGGAGAGAAAAGAGGTTAAAATAAGAAAGAAAAGTGAGACAAAAGAAACAAAAAAGAGTGGTTGCAGAAAGAAACATTGAAGTGAGAGTTGATATGTCTTGCTTGTGGAGTGCTTTAAAGATCAAGGGTTGATGGGAGTTTTTGATTTTGTCCGATCCTTGATTCATTAGACATCTAAGTAATCTGTCATCTACACTGTCTTAAGAGTAGAGATCAAATTGGTTATGAGATCTGTTGGGATTGAGGTCATTGGGTCTTATCTTTTAACATGGTTCATAGATCCAACGTCTAAGGGTTCCTTAACATTTTGGTATCAGAGTTTTGGCTCTAGATCAGATATATCTTTCTGTTATTGTAATGACCTTATTTATCTATTTGAAGTTTCTATGTTTTTCCTTCCCATCTAAAATATATATATATATTCTTGTTTTCATTTTACATTTTTATCTGCTTCAAAGTTTTAGATATGAGTCTAATCTACGAGTTTTCTTTCTTTAATGTCTTCCAATTCGATTTGCTTCAGTGTCAAATATTCATATTTTGAAAATCTGCCTAGGGAAAAGTGGTGCAATTCAAGAGATGATTTTTTTTTGTTCAATTTTGTCTATTGATTAGCATGTTTCACAAAATTTGTTCACCAAGATCCATGTTTTATAAAGATGTTGTGAGAACCATATATCTATTGATCCAAAAAGTGAGGTTCCAATCAAATTATTTGAACAAGTTCGAGATAATTACTACAAACCTGCATCGTAAAGACATTTTCTCTTGTGCTAACCGACTCACAAACGCGCGCGTTGCTGGACTGGGATGAGCAGCACTTCAACACTCCATCCCAACATTGCAATGCTACGGGTTGAAGATGAGCAGCATCACAACACTTTGTGGGCAGCGTTGCAACGCTGCTTGGCAGTGACTTCTTCTCCCAGTTTTTTCTATTGACCGAGCTTGCTTCAAACTTCAATTACACCTTAATTTCAACACTATCGACTCCAATTAAATTATAGACTCTAGAGCATGCACATAGGCTCATCAAACAAGAGCAATTTACAAATTTAGCAACTGAATCAAAGATAAATCTAATGCCAAAACTGATTAAAAAACAAGCCATATTAGTCACCAAACATGCATCCATAGAAATTCATCTGCCAAACTCAAATTAACGTTAATTGAATGCTTAAATCAGACTCTAATACCAATTGATGGAATGTACAAGCATGCAACGGAAGAAATCATAATCAATAAGCACTCGAATTACACTTAATTTGAGTTATAAAAGCATGTAAAAATTTTTTTATAGAAAAAGGTTTCAAGAAGTTATATCTTTGAAAAATTCCTCTGAATCCAAGTTGCTTTCCATTGAGTTTTAAATCTACAGTAAACTGGCAAGAGATTTTGTCTACTATTCTCAACCTTGCATTTGAGTAGTGGAACTCAGGTTTGAGATGAATTGTGAAGAGAATAAAGAGGGTTTTAGCCGAAAACTTTTCCTACATCAATTTTTTTTTTTTTTTTTTGGAGAGTTCGGCTTCTTCCCACTTTCCAATACGAAAATTAATGTGGGTTTTTTTTTTATCTCATACATGCAGCCATTAAGCTGAATGCCACATTAATTTTCAAAAAAGTGGGAAAAGTGTTTGATTAAAATTGATTTTCAATTTTCTTTTTATTTACTTCAAAATTAATTATTATCTCATACATACAACCATTAATTTTCTCCATTAAAATTGATTTTCAATTTTATTTTTATTTACTTCAAAATTAAATAAAATCCAAAATTCAATTTCTAAAATGAATTGAATTTGAAATTTTGAAAAATTCATTAGTTAAACCAATTTAATTAATTAAAAACTAATTTTTAATTAATTAAATGACTAAAAGATCTTTTTCTGGAAAAGGTCTTAGAGCTAAAGAACTCTTTGAGCTTATACATTAAGACCTATGTGGTCTTATGAATGTTAGAGCTAGAGGAGGGTATGAATATTTCATCAACTTTGTTGATGACTATTCAAGGTATGGACATATTTACCTAATTCATCAAAAGTTTGAAACATTTGAAAAGTTCAAAGAATATAAGGTTGAGGTTGAGAACCAATTATGTAAAAAGCTTAAAACACTTCGATCAGATCAAGGTGGTGAGTATATGGACTTGAAATTCCAGAACTATTTGATAGAACATGGAATCTAGCCTCAACTCACAGCCCCTGATACACCTCAATCAAATGGTGTGCCAGAAAGGAGAAACAGAACCTTGTTGGACATGATTCATTCCATGATGAGTTATGCTTAGTTACAAAATTCTTTATGGAAACATGCAGTTGAAAGGACAATGTAAATTTTGAACATGGTTCCCTCGAAAAGTATTTCTAAAATACCTTACGAGCTTTGGAGAGGACATAAAGGACGTTTACATCACTTAAGAATCTGGTATTGCCCAGCACATGTGTTAGTACAAAATCCTAAAAAGTTGGAACGTCGTTAAAAAAATATACCTATTCGTAGGCTACCTAAAGAAACAAAAGGTGGTAACTTTTATGATCTACAGGAAAATAAAGTATTTGTGTTGAAAAATACAATTTTTTTGGAGGACGACCACATGAAGGATCATCAACCTTGCAGTAAGCTAGTAATAAAAGAAATGTCGACAAATGTACCAACAAGAGTTGTTGATAGAACTGATCCATCAACAAGAGTAGTTAATGAATTCACATCCTTCTCAAGAGTTGAGAATGTCTCGTCGTAGTAGGAGGGTTGTGCAACAGCCTGACTGGTACATGGGTTTAACAGAAACTCAAATCATCATACCAAATGATGGTTTAGAGGATCCATTGACTTTCAAACAAGCAATGAATTGTTAGGTTTGGTGTCTAAATTCTCCCAGAGTCTCATTGTTTGTAATGATACACATTGTTTAATGAATAAAATAAATGTTATTTTATTCTGGCATTTACTCATAACCAATAAACAAAGCTCCATGATTATCTTATGTGAACTTAAGCATGTATATGTGATATACAAGTGGATCATATCTGAAGTGATAACCTAAATAGGTCTGTAGTATAAGGATTAAGGTTGGATACCTGATCCTGGTGACACTACAGATACGGCCCGCTTTGTAAAGGTTTGCAAGTGTTGCAAACTACTACAGATGGTAGATCCTGACCATTCATTTGGAGACATGTGAGCGGGGGTGTCCTATATAAAGAGTTTGTATAAGACCGGACCACGAGATGACTAGATTCTATATATAATGCCGTTGATACTAGATACTTACATCTCACCTAAACGACCATAGGTGACACGACCTCAATCCCGAGTGTTTTGGGAACTTTTGCCTTTGAAGGCGGTCCTTTGATTAGTATGGATGAGAGCATCTAGATTCTAACTCAACATGCCAACCTTTTTGGGGACTTATCTGATCTGGGAGTTGGGAACTCCATCTAAGAGATGGAATTCACTCCTTTCCCGAAGCAGAGATAAGTAGAGAGATTGCTCACTTGAGGGCTGATTCCGGGGCTTGAACATAGTGACCACTTCTCTTTGGAAGAGAGGGCTCAGTCATAGTAGGACTATGACTTATGTTCATGAGAGGGATCAGTGGTACTTAAAGAGTTAGATGTAACTACAGGGGCATAACGGTTATTGGCCGAGCTGTACTTACTAGCGACCTGTGAAGGGTTGTCGCACTGCTGATTGGATAAGATGAACACATAATATATCTATGGTAAGGAGAGTTCAGCTGTCAGTCTTTAGTGGAGTGCCTGGCAGTTAACGGATGGTGGATCCCATGACTAAAGATTTTATTCAGTTATTCACGTACCGTTAGAGCTTCGAAATATAGGTCCTAAGGTCCCCTTGGTAGCTCAATGGATTCATTTGAGGATCAGTTCTTGGTGTTGATTTGAAATGTTTAAATTGACCAGAGGTAATTTGATTATATATGATATAATCAGTATGATGTATGAGATACATCTAGTGGAGGATTAATGCAAATGAGATTTACATTAAGTGTCATGGAATAGAAAAAGAGCTATGATTTATATGTTTCATGAGATGAAATATTAAAATTATAGGTTATAAATATAGTATGATACGTTGTTATCATTTATATTTATAATAATATTAATTATTACATAATTAAATATTTTTCTCTAATAAATAATTAAGTGGAAGGTTATTGATGGTTTCATGGTAACCGTGAGATAAAAGGAAAATTTCCTAATTTTAGTAAGATTTTACAAGCTTGAGATTTTTCTCCCTCGGAATCTCACGGAAGTTGTCAAGTAAATAGGATTTACTAAGCACAACTTTGAGCGAGCTAAACAATCGTGTAGTGTGTGTAGACAACAGACATGCAGCTAAGCGATGAGCTAAACGATCACTTCGCTTTTGCTAGACGATTGCTTAGCTTTTGCTATACGATTGGGCATTAACCTATACGATAGGTTCAACCTTCTCCCACTTTCTCAATCATTTACACGATTGTTGTTTCCTCCGTCTTCTACCTCAAACCAAGTCGACACAGAGCCCACCTCTGGATTCTCAAATCGAGAATACTAAGGTAGCCTTTTTGGTGGTGTCATACTCAACTTGACACGGTCAAGGTTTTGTAGAGGCCGCTTATGCTGTTGGGGTGTTCGTGACCAAGGCAATCGCTGAGTACGAGTGTGCGGTGTTCGTGCAATTTAGTGGTCGTGTTGGACGAGCGTTCGAGGTTACTGTGTTCAAGCGTTCGTGATCAAGGAACTTGGCGATGAATCTACAAATGTATGTAGATTTTCTTCTTGATCATTTGTATTATCATGCCATAATTTCTGTTATGAATGCATAACTATACGTTTGTGTTTATGACTGTAATTGTAAAATTCATATATGATTGTAATTTGGAATGATCTTTTCGCTGCTCATGGAAATCCTCGTGCACGATTTTCTTCAATTGGTGTTAGATCCAGGTTATTCTGATAATCGAAATACAAGTCTGTTTTAAACTTCATTTTACAGTCTCAGTAGGTTTTTACATTTGTGTTTAATTGTTAAGTGCATTTGTGGATGTAGTTGATAAATGTTTCGGGTTTATTTGTCTTTAGTTAAAGCTTTCTTCAATTACAAAGTGTTAATTTGTGAGGGCCCCTGTGTTTTTGGGCATAATAAACTTACAATCGAGTCTGTAATTCATAAAGTTTGAGTTAGTCAAGTCATTCGTGATGAAATTTTGAAGCATGGAGATGCGGATCTCAACGAAGACGAAGACTAAGCGTTGGTCGTATCATGTAGCCTAAGGTAAACGATCGTTGGGATTTAACTAAGCGATCGTGTAGATTTTTCTATACGATCGTGTGGTATTTACTAAACGATCATTTAGCTAATGCTAAGAGATGAGGTAAATTGTTTACTCTATTGCATAGCGTTGATTCGCATAGGTGTTGCAGGTAGACAATCGTAGTGGGAGCATGTGATGCTCATCGTGTAGTAAAAAGTGTGTGCTAGGATCTCATGTAGTTAGCAAGACTCATCACTTAGTTACTATCTATACGATCGCGCATATACGATATGTAGGCACTAGCTAAACGATCATTTAGGTGATGGTGTTTTCCTGCATCGTAGTCGTTTAGACGATCGCGGAAGGCAGGCGTTGTGCAGAGTACGCTAAGCGATTGCATACCTCAGGCTTCCCGCTTAGTAAAAGGTACACGATCGTGTAGTATTTACTAATGATCGTTTAGGTCTGGGAGTGTTGGTAGGCGATAGGGCAAAGCGTTTGTTTTATCGTATAGACGATTGAGGGGAGTTTAGTACACGATGGTTGGAGATGCATTGCTTTGCCAGGACAATTCAAGACCCAGTTTGCCTGACCGGAGACTCCTTGTTTTTTGTAATAGTTAGCTTTAGTTTTATGATTTTAAGGCAATTTTACCCAGTTCATCAACATTTATTTATTATACATGTGATGTATGTTGCTTATATGCCAAAGTGCTTGACATATAATTTAAATATAAGAGTTATATTTTGCATGCAGTGAGCATTATCATGCATCAGCCTTTTATTATAAGTGTTATAGTCTAAGGGTGAATGGAAGCATGTTTTACTTGTTTCATTGTTGTTTTGTATAAGTGTTATATAAAAGAAGTAGCAATGAATGGACAATGCATTGAGCATGACACTTAGGCTGTTTATAATCGTTATGAATGCCTTTCATGTGATAGCTTAGCATTATGGTTATGGTTTCTGTTTATAAGTGTTATAACGGAAATTAGACCTAAAATCAATAAGAAAGAGTTGCATACGGGCTTAGGGTGAACTCAAGTTTTTTTTAAATGGGTTTTAAAATTGAATTGAGGTAGATCTAAGTTCAAGTGGTTCTGAAGAGTTTAGTAACCTAGATTAATCTTTTTAAATCAGTTTAATAGGATTAAATTGGTTGGCATAAAAGATTAAATTTGTTTTAAATCTATCTATAAAGGACCTTTTGTCTAAGGCCAATTCTAGCTAGACTGGGGTTCTTAAGTTGACGAAAAAGTAACACCCCTACCTGGGAACCTACCTGGAAAGGTGAATTAGATAGATTTTCAAAAAGCATGCGATGATTTGTTCAAAGACTCCGTTGAAGAGTTTAATGGATGATGATCAAAAGTACTTTAACTATCCAAGGTAAAAGTTACACTTGGAAAAACCTGAAAGTCACTTAGTTAAAATCCTTAGCTGTGTTTTTTCTAAGTAAGCTAAACCCTAAGTTATAAAATACTCAGTAGGAAGAAGAGATGTATCTGATATGTCTATGATTCCACTCACTTTTCTCCCTGAATGTTCACACTGTGACATTCATGCTTGGCCTCGTGGTGCCCTAGGAGCATCCTCCTTCGGATGGTGTTTGCATGAGTCAATATCAAAGTTGATGGAGAGAGTGTTATAGTAAGTGGGTAAAGGGTGTGTGCCAACACGTCCTATGGTCTCTGTCATTGGTTCACACTGTGAGATCATTCTGTACTCCCTCGTGGCGCTCTGGGAGCGTCCCCCTTTGGATGGGTTTTGTGTAGTTGGTCAAGATCAAAGTGAACTCCAGAAATGGATAGGTTCGCTTTAGGTTTTTGCCTAATCGGATTTTTCCCCTTCGGGTTGGCTTTTTGGGGCGGATTTCTAAGGCCTAAAATGGCGGGTCACTCTTACGGGAGATTGTTAAGTAAGTTAATGATCTCTTGGCCAAATTAATGATGGCTAGTCGTTATAGGAGCAAGAGTTGTTCTGGTATTAATGACTGGTTGAGAACTTCTCAATTCAGAGAAAGGATAATTGACCTCCCTTCGGTGGCTTTTGTCTTAAACCTTTGAAGCGTCATTGCGAAACTAGATGTCACATGGGTTCATATTAGTTTTGCTAAAACCTTATTGGATGTTGTTTTGTTTTATAATGGGTATTTGCTTAAAGCCTAACCTAGGTCAATGTGTTTGTCTTTTCAGCAACTCATTAGTATTTTCGTTTAGTGCTTTTATTATGATCGACTGCATACAATGAAAAGAATCGTGTGAAACGTATTTCATGGCAAACGACCTTGTATTTTTCATGGTTGAGAAGAGTCCTCAAGTCCCGACCCTTGGTGCATTGTGAAGTGTTCGAAATGCATATAAGGTGTGGATGAAGGTTAATTCATTGGCCCGACTTCACATTGGCTAACATATCTGATGTTTTGGCCAAATGAGTTGAGAAAATGATTATTGCATGCGAGATTGTGGACTTACTGCAAGATTTGTTTGAACGTCAATTCTTACTTTTCAAGCATAAAGAGATGGATGACAAAACCAGTAGTCTCAGTTGCTCAGACACTAATCCCACTACTCTTCAAAAGAGGAGAAAAGATAGTAAATCTGATTTAATGGTTTTGAAGAAGTGTCTGGTAGAGAATGATGATTCTGCCTGGATCTTAGATTCGGGTGCTACCAATCATGTCAATTCCTCTTACCAAGGATTTAGTTCGTGGCAATCGTTGCCACAGGGAGAGATGACTCTTCGAGTCGGCACTGGAGAGGTTGTCTCAGTTGCTGCTGTAGGCAAGCTGAAGTTAATTGTTGATAAGAAAAATTATCTGTTACTGGATAATGTTTTTGTAGTTCCTTATATTAAGATGAATTTAATCTTGATTTCCTGTCTCATTGAACAACGGTATACCGTCTTCTTTTCTGAGAATAAAGTGTTTATTTTCAAGAATTGAATGGAGATTGGTTATGGTTCAATGGAAAGTAACTTATATGTAATAAGGTCATTAGTCATAAAAGCCTTGTTTAACACTGAAATATTCAGTACGGTAACAACAGCTAAAAGATCAAAGGTTTCTCCTAAGGAAAACGTCTATCTTTGGCATCTAAGGTTAGGTCACATCAACCTCATAGGATTTAAAAGTTGGTGCAAAGTGGACTTCTAAAGAGTTTAGAAGTAAACTTCTTACTGGTATGTAAATCATGCTTTGAAGACAACATGATCAAACGACCTTTTACTGGAAACGGTTACAGAGCCAAGGAAGCCTTGGAGCTTGTACATTCATACCTCTGTGGTCCGATGAATGTTAGAGCTCGAAGTGTGTATGAATATTTCATCTCTTTCATAGATGATTATTCAAGGTTCGGGTATCTTTACCTAATGGAACGTATATCTGAAGCCCTTGACAAGTTCAAGGCTGAAGTTGAAAACTTGTTAGGTAAGAAGATAAAAACACTACGATCTGATCATGCTGGAAAGTATATGGACCTCAAATTCCATAATTACATGATAGAACATGAGATTGCGTCCTAACTCTCGGCCCCTGGTACTTGATGCATTGTGAATATGATGAAATAATGGTGTATATTGTGATGGTGGTGTATGCATTGTACATTCAACTTTTCTTAGCAAAATCCAAGTATAAATCCTACTAGGTTGCCTGGTAAGCTCAGGGTCGAATGCAGGGACTATGGAGACAGTATGCGACAGTAATTTTAGATTCCCTTGCGGTAACAATCAAAACAATGAGTTGGTTGGTATGTTCGTTTAAAATATAAATCCTATGCAGCGGAATTGAGGAAAGAGTTGATAACAGCGAAAGTAACAATGAGTATGCGGGGAACGGGTTGAGAAGGGATTTAGCTAACACTTCCTAAGATTGCATTCAAGCTATGATATCATGCTACACACACACAACATCAAATCATCTTCCAATGCAAATGCCAGAGTTTCTATTTCTAAGATGCATGCAATGTCTATGATGATGTCGATAGGACTTATTCCTAAGTCTCTATTCTTGTCTATGCGATAATGAATGATGCACACATACACAAGGTGACCGCATACTATCATATCCTATCTCTAGGGTGCATGCAATGCGTTAATAGCAAACAGAACTTATTCCTAAGTTTTTATCTCTTCCTTATGCGGTTCTAATCTGACTTTCCCGAACCTAGATTCTAATCTAACTTTCCCAAGCCTAGATTCTATCCTTAGACCACCCTCTCGAGCATCTGTAAAGGATGAATGACACATACACAATGCAAGATGATCACATAAAATGAAGATCTCAGGTCATGTTAGCTAAGTGCTTCTCAACCCATTTGGAAGTGTAGTTACTCATACGTAATGTAAAGAGAGTGAACAGATGTAGAGATGCAAATTCCATTTTATAATTAGAATCAGAGTACAAAATGACAATGGAAATTAGGGATAGTGAGCCTGGTAGCAATGTCTTGCTTCCCAAGGCTTTACACTTTGTTTTTCTCTACTCCACCCAAAAGAATATTCTTACTTCCGCAAGAGTCGGCCGTTCCTCCATTTGCAGCACCTCCAGCCAGTCTTTTGAGCTTGCCAGGAGTGATCTCTCGGCATCCTCAATTCTTCACTCACTTCCGCATTCTAAGAGTAAGAAAACAATGAACAACGGCCAACTATCTTCTGTATGGTGAACTCTCTATATGGCTCTACTTCTTTATCGATGGTAGCCTTCGGTATTTATAGAGATCAAGGTGAAGAAGCTTTTCTTTCAAATGATTGCACTGATAGGATGTCATTAAATCTCTGTCTGATGCGCCGATTAATTATCACCGAAAAATTGATTGTACTTGCTACAATGTGTCGTTAACGGCTTGTCAACTAAATTTGGATTCGACCGTCATTAACTTTCTGTCCCATCGTGATTTATTAAGCTTTCACCTTGATGCGCCATCTCTATGCAACCACCTTATTGAGCAGATCTTCGCGAACGCATACGATCGCATAGCTTTGCGATCGCAATCTTCTAATGCGCTCGGATGCTAAATTCCTTGGATCGCAATTCTGCCTTACACCAATGCATTTTCCTACACAAAATACGTAAATTAACTACTTTAATGCAATTGGCGTATGCGATCGCAATGATCTCAACTTAATGCTTTTGGACATGATTTTACATATTTTTACCGTCGCAATCCTACATTGTTTATATCTTTGCATTGTAATGACGTGCATTTCTGCCCGTTATCATTACACCTCAGTAGAATGGTGTATCTGAAAGGAAAAACAAAACCTTGTTGGACATGTTTCGGTCTATGATGAATTATACTCATCTTCCAAACTCGTTTTGGGGTTTTGTAATGGACACTGCATGTTATATCCTGAACAACGTTCCCTCGAGAAGTGTTTCTGAAGCACATTTTGAGTTATGGAGAAGTCATATAGGTAGTTTACGCCACTTCAGGATTTGGGGCTTTCCGACACATGTGCTAATGACTAACCCAAAGAAGTTGGAACCGCATTAAAAGGTTTGCCTCTTTGTAGTCTACCCCAAGGAAACGAGAGGTGGATACTTCTATGATCTGAGTGAGAATAAAGTGTTTGTTTCTACAAATGCTATCTTCTTAGAAGAAGACCACATGAGGGATCATAAGCCACGAAGTAAGCTCGTGTTGCATTAGATCTCTAGTGAGACTGAGACTGCTGAGGGTTCAACAACTCTTCGACAAATCAACAGTTTTTTAGGTCGGAATGTCTAGTCAACTAGCTCAAGAGTTTAGATTTCCTCGACGTAGTGGGAGGGTTATGAATCCACCAAATCACTACATGGGTTTGACTGAAGCCCGAAACATCATTACAAATGATGGGGTCGAGTATCCGTTGTCTTTTAAGAAGCCAATAGAGGATGTTTTCAATGATGAATGGATTAAAGTCATGAACCAGGAAATGGAGTCTATGTACTGCAATAATGTTTGGGAGCTTGTTGATCCACTTGATGGGGTAAGACCTATTGGGTGTAAGTGGATCTATAAGCAAAAGAGAGGTGTGGATGGAAAGGTGCAAACCTTTAAGACTAGACTTGTGGCAAAGGCGTATACCCAGGTCGAGGGAGTTGACTATGAGGAAGCTTTCTCACTTGTTGTCATACTCAAGTCTATCTGAATTCTTCTGTCCATAGCCACATTTTATGATTATGAAATATGGCAAATGGATGTCAAGACTGCCTTTCATAATGGTAATCTTGAGTACACCATCTATATGACTCAAGCAGAGGGGTTCATAGTTCCAAATCAAGAGCAAAGAGTTTGCAAGCTTAATAGGTGCATTTATGGGCTGAAAACAGCATCTAGATCTTGGAACATCAGACCTGACACTGCTATCAAGTCGTTTGACTTTGATCAGAACGTTGATGAGCCTTGTGTCAAGAAGATCACCAACAGCTCGTACTGTATGTGGATGATATCCTACTAATTGGGAATCATGTAAGGTATCTGACTGACATTAAGAATTGGCTAGTTACCCAATTCCAAATGAAAGATTTGGGTGAGGCATAGTATGTTCTAGGGATCCAGATCATTCGAGATCGTAAGAAAAAACGGTTAGCCCTGTCTCAGGCATCATACATTGATCAAATGTTGATCAAGTACACGATATAAGATTTCAAGAGGGGTTTATTACCCTTCAGGCATGGTATCGTTTTATCTAAGGATCAATGTCCTAAGACACCTCAAAAGGTTGAGGAGATGAGAAAGATTCCCTAGCCTTCAGTTGTAAGAAGCTTAATGTATGTAATGTTGTATACCATCCCCGAAATTTTCTATGTAGTAGGGATTGTCAATCGGTATTAGTCCAATCCAGGATTTGATCACTGGACGGCGGGAAAAACGATCCTGAAATATCTTCGGAGAATAAGGGACTACACGTTCATGTATGGAGATAAGGATCTAATCCTTACAGGATACACCGACTCTGACATTTAAACCGATAGAGATTCTCGCAAATCTACATCGGAGTCAGTGTTCACTCTAAATTGAGGGGTTGTAGTGTGGGAAAGCATTAAGCAAGGATACATCACAGACTCCACTATGGAAGCCGAATACGTAGTCGCTTGTGAAGTATCTAATTAGGCTATTTGGCTGAGGAAAATCCTTTCAGATTTAGAAGTTGTTCCAAATATGGATATTCCTATCACTCTTTATTTTAATAACAGCGGGGCTGTGGCAAATTCGAAGGAGCCTCGGAGTCATCGTTGGGGTAAGCACATCGAACGAAAATACCACCTGATCGGGGAGTTGTTGCATCGCGGTGATGTGATAGTCACGAAGATCGCATCAAAGCACAACATTGTCGCTCCCTTTACAAAGGCCCTTACGGCTAAAGTGTTTGAGGGTCACCTAGAGTGTCTAGGTCTGTGGGATATGTAGCATCTTGTCAGGACAAGTGGGAAATGGTACTGGGATATGCCCTAGTTTATTGTATATTGTACATGTTTTTATTGTATTGTACATTAGTCTCTCAATTCATTAGGAATAGTGGGAGATTGTTGGGATTGGTGTTCTAATTCTTTTGGAGTCTCGTTGTTTGTAATGATACACATTGTTTGATGAATAAAATAAATGTTATTTCATTCTGGTATTTACTCATATCCAATAAACAAAGCTCCATGGTTATCTTATGTGAACTTAAGCATGTATATGTGATATACAAGTGGATCATATCTGAAGTGATAACCTAAATAGGTCTGTAGTATAAGGATTAAGGTTAGATACCTGATCCTGGTGACACTACGGATACGGTCTGCTTTGTAGAGGTTTGCAAGTGTTCTAAACTACTACATATTGTAGATCTTGACCATTCATGTGGAGATGTGCGAGCGGGGGTGTCCCATACAAAGAGTTTGTATAAGACTAGACCACAAGATGACTAGACTCTGTATATAATGCCGTTGATACTAGATACTTACATCTCACCTCAACAACCATAGGTGACACAACCTCAATCCCGAGTGTTTTGGGAACTTCTGCCTTTGAGGGTAGTCCTTTAATTAGTATAGTGATAGCGTGCAGATTGCCAACTCAACATGCGTAACTTTTTGAGGACTTATCTGATCTGGGAGTTGGAAACTTAATCCAAGAGATGGAATTCATTCCTTTCCAGGGCTTAAACATAGTGACAACAGTTTCTCTTTGGAAGAGGGGACTCAGTCATAGTAGGACTATAACTTATGTTCATTAGAGGGATCGGTGGTACTTAAGAAGTTAGATATAACTATAGGGGCATAATGGTTATTGAATGTCTTGCAGTTAACGGATGGTGGATCCCATGACTAAAGAATTTAGTCAATTATTCACGTACCTTTGGAGCTTTGAGCTACAGGTTCATAAGGTCCCCTTGGTAGCTCAATGGATTCAATTGAGGATCAGTTCTTGGTGTTGATTTGAAATGTTTAATCAAACAAGAGGTAATTTGATTATATATGATATAATCGGTATGATGTAGGAGATACATCTAGTAGAGGATTAATATAAATGAGATTTACATTAAGTGCCATGGAATAGAAAAAGTGTTATGGTTTATATGTTTCATGAGATGAAATATTAAAACTATATGTTATAAATATAGTATGATAAGTTGGTTATCATTTATATTTATAATAATATTAATTATTGGATAATTAAATCTTTTTCTCTAATAACCAATTGAGTGGGAGGTTATTGGTGGTTTCATGGTAATCGTGAGACAAAAGGAAAATTATTTTCCTAATTTTAGTAAAATTTTAGAAGCTTGAGATTTTTCTCTTTTGGAATATCACGGAAGTTGTCAAGTAAATAGGATTTACTAAGCGACAACTTGGAGCGACTTAAACAATCGTGTAGTGTTTGTAGGCGACAGACACGCAGCTAAGCGATGAGCTAAACGATTGCTTAGCTTTTACTAGATGACCGCTTAGCTTTTGCAACACGATTGGGCATTAACCTATACGATAGGTTCAGCCTTCTCCCACTTGCTCAATCATTTACACGATTGTTGTTTCCTCCGTTTCTGCCTCAAACCAAGTCCACACAGAGCCCACCATGTGGATTCTCATACTGAGAGTACCAAGGTAGCCTTCTTGGTGGTGTCATACTCAATTCGACACCGTCGAGATTTTATGGAGGCCGTTCGTGCTGTTGGGGTGTTTGTGATCGATGCGTTCGCTGAGTTCGAGTGTGCGGTGTTCGTGGAGTGTTGCGGTCGTGTTGGACGATCATTCAAGGTTGCTGTGTTCGAACGTTCATGAACAAGGGGCTTGGCGATGAGTCAACAAATGTGTGTAGATTTTCTTCTTGATCATTTGTATTATCATGCTGTAATTTCTGTAATGAATGTATAACCATACGTTTTGTTTTATGACTGTAATTGTAAAGTTCATATATGATTGTAATTTGGAATGATCTTTCCGCTGCTAATGGAATATGGCAAATGGATCTCAAGACAACCTTTCTGAATGACTATCTTGAAGAGAGTATCTATATGTCTCAACCAGAAGGGTTAATTGAAAAGGGTCAAGAGCAAAAAGTTTGAAAGCTTAATCGATCCATTTATGGGTTGAAACAATCTTCTAGATCCTAGAATATGAGATCTGACAATGCGATCAAATCTTATGGCTTTGAAAAAAATGTTGATGAACCTTGTGTTTACAAGAAATTCGTTAACAAAACTGTTGCTTTTCTAGTGTTGTGTGTTGATGATATTCTACTCATTGGAAATGAAATAGAATTTCTAGCTGAAATTAAGAGATGGCCGGTTACGCAATTCTAAATGAAAGATTTTACAAAAGTACAGTATGTTCTTGGGATCCAAATTCGGAACCCCAAGAACATAACTTTAGCATTATCTCAAGCATCTTATATAGACAAGACATTGTCTAGATATAAAATACAAAATTCCAAGAAAGGAATGTTGCCTTTCCAACATGAAACTCATCTGTCTAAGGAACAAAGTCCTAAGACACCTCAAGATGTTGAGGTTATGAAACGAATTCCATATGCATCAGCAGTAGGGAGTTTAATGTATACCATATTGTGTACTTGTCCCGACATATGCTAATCAATTGGAATAGTCAGCAGATTTCAGTTCAATCCAGGATATGATCATTGGACTGTCGTTAAGAACATCCTCAAGTATCTTCAGAGAACGAAGGATTATATGCTCGTGTATGGTACTAAGGATATGATCTTTACTGGATACACTGATTCTGACTTCCAGACCGATATTGATTCAAGGAAATCAAGTTCCGGGTTAGTATTCACCCTGAATGGAGGAGCAGTAGTATGGAGAAGTATCAAGCAAAGTTGTATTGCTGACTCCACAATGGAAGCTGAGTATGTAGCTGCAAGTGAAGCAGCAAAAGAAGCAGTATGGCTTAGAAAATTCCTAACTGATTTGGAAGTGGTTCCAAATATGCACCTGCCAGTCACCTTGTATTGTCAGAATAGTGGAGTAGTTGCAAACTCAAAGGAACCTTGAAGTCATAAATGTGGAAAGTACATCGAGCGAAAGTACCATCTTATTAGGGAGATTGTACACAGAAGAGACGTGATCGTCATGCAGAGAGCCTCACAAGACAACTTAGCTGATCCATTTACAAAGGTCCTCTTGGTTAAAGTGTTCGAGGGTCACCTAGTAGGACTAGGTCTACGAGATACTTATCACTAGGGCAAGTGGGAGAAATTTATGGGTATGTGATGCCCTAGATTATTGTATTTATATCTTTTATACTCTCATTGTAACTCAACATTGGATATATTTGTCTATATTAATCCACTGAATTTTTAGTTCAAGTGGGAGTGTTGTTGGGTTGTATGTCCTAAAAACTCGTAGTTTGTAAAGTTAAGCATTTTCTATTATCAATAAAGATGCTATTCAACATTTCTTCAATAAAGTTGTTATTGAATCTTTAAATTGTTGAAGTTGATGCCCTAAAGTCCCATATCTTGTAGTTTGTAAACAATTTGTACGAACGCTTGTGATGTATAATATATCGTATTTACTTTACTTCATGACTTTGCATATTTAGATGTTTTATTTGCTTTACCACAAACCAATAAACTAAAATCCCTGCTTGTCTTTATGTAACTTGAGCATGTATGTGATGACATGCAAGTGGATCGTGTCTTAAGTGATAACCAACATGGTATGTAGTATATGGATATAGGAGGGAAACCTTATACTGGTAACAATACGGATGCGGCCCGCTTTGTGGAATAATTTCAAGTGTTTAACCTGTCATAGATGGTATGATCCTAATCATTCGTGTTGGGGAAATATGAGCGGGGGCGTCCTATACAAAGAGTTTATATAAGACCGAACCACGAAGTGTTAACGTTTCGTTATACAAGACCGTTCATGACAGAGACTTCATTTCACTAAGATGACCATAGGTAATATGACCTCAATCCTGAGTGAGTTGGGAACTTCTGCCATTGAGGCGGTTCTTTGATTTGCATGGGTGCGAGTGGCCAGTTCGCTGATTCAAACCCACCACTTTAGGGATTCGTTTGATTTAGGAGCTGGGTACTCAGCTACACAAGATGGAATTCACTCCTTCCCCGAAGCAGGGGTAAGTAGATAGATTGCTCCCTTAAGGGCTGATTCTTGGGGCTTGAACGATGTGGCACTACACACCTTCTCATGGCCCGAGAGGTGTTCACACATAGTAGGATTATGTTGTGACCAATAGAGGGATCAGTGATACTTAAGGAGTGAGATGTAAGAACAGGGGTAAGAAGGTAAATTGGCCAAGTTGTACTTACGAGCATCTGTGAAGGGTTATCGTACTCATTATTGGTTATATCCGATGGACACATATATATATGTGTGGTAAGAAGAGTTCAGTTGTCGGTCTTTAGTGGAATGTCTAGCAGTTAATGGATGGTGTATTTCGTGGCTAAAGAGTTTAGTCAGTTATTCACGTACCATTGGAGTTTTGAGCCATAAGTCCATAAGGTCCTTTTGGTAGCTTGGATACAAGTTGAGAATCAGTTTTTGGGTCAATTTGAAATGTTCAAATTGACAAGAATAAGTTCGATTATATATGAGATAATTGACTTGGTTAATTGTATATGATATGATTGACTAAATGTATGAGATACATTATTTTGTAGAAAATTGGATATAAATATGATTTACATCAAGTAGAGAAAACACTATGGTTGAAATATGATATCAAACTATAGGTTATGAATATGATATTATTATATTTATTATTTTATTAATTGGACAGTTATGAGATAATTGCCCACCGTTTTCTCCAAAATCATGTGTTAGTAGGAGTTCAATTCGGTTATCATAACTGAAGAATAAGATGAAAATTATTTTAATTTTGCAAAATATCTAAAAGAAGAGGCGCATAATTGCTCACGGTGTGATAGCTTCTATCGCTTAGTCATTGAGAACATATACGATAAGCTCGCGTTTACTAAACGATCGCACACCTGTGCGTGCATTTACTAAACGATCGTTTACCTTTTATTAAACGATCGCTTAGCGTCCACACCTAACTAAACGATCGTATAGACGATCACCCAATTTTATCTAAACGATTGTGTACCTCACCTAAACGATCAAGCACCCAACTATACGATACTCTTTTCTTCTCCCACTTGCTTGATTATTTGTACACGATTGCCTTTCCTCCTCACCTCTACCAAATATCAACAAAGCCCACCATTTGTATTCTCACTCTGAGAATACTGAGAGCATCGAGTGATGGCGTTGTCCCCGTTTTCTGGTGTTCATGCGAAGCCATTCGGGTAGATGACTGGAGAGGTGCTGAACGATTGCTTGCTGGTCTGGTACGTTTGCTCGTTCTCTTGTCTTTTATCTTATGAAGCATGCCAGTAATTTAGTGTTGTTAATGTATATCTGTATGTCTGAATGTATATATGGATATTCTATCACAATAAATTGGAAAGATCCGCTTCCGCTCATAGGTACTCTTGTATAAGAGTTCCTTCATAAATTGCATTCATAAAGTCTAAATCCAAAAAACTAATATCCATGGCTATTACATGAATACTTGAACTTTATGTAGAGACATAAAGATAGATCACGTTCGAGTATATAGCCAAAATGGTCTATAGTATACGAATAAGGTTGGGTGTCTTATTCTGGTAATACTATTGGATGCGGCCTACTCTGTAGCGGTTACAAGATGTTGCAAAGGTGCTACAAATGAAGGAACTTTAAACAAAAAGAACCAATGAGCGGAAGCAGATCGTTCCAAACCCCATTGTGAAAGAACATACACATTTACAATCAAACAACAACAATTATGCAAAAAATTTTAATTATTGCATGCTTTAAAAAAAAAAAAAAAAAAAAAACCCAAAGGGATCGAGTAAACATACCTTTGAAGAACTTTTCTTCTTGTATCTCTTCGATCCAACAGCATGAACTCAACACGAGCAAACCTATGAATAGCACGAACTGTAAGATCCTCGATCACAGTCAAGTTAATCTTGTTACTCAACCCTCGAATGAAAACTTGACATTACCGCGAGGCTACCTTGGTACTCTTGGTGTGAAAATCCATGGGGTGTGAGCTCTGTATGGATTTCGTAGAGGGAAGGAGGAACTGAACAATCGTGTAGAAAATCGAGTAAGTAGGAGAAGACAAAAGAAGTCTAGTAGTTTATCGCTTAAACTAGGTACTCGATCATTTAGCAACGAATAGCTATCATATAGGAAAGCTCTATGCTAGATCTTTTGCTCTCTCAACACTATCATGATGCTTTTTTTTGTTGTGCGTTCGATTATGAAAAGATGAAAACGATTTTCATTTTATTCATCAATTATAAAAAAATTGATTATAACTTTCCACTAATTTGGTTATTAGGAGAAAAACCGTAAAATAATTATCTTATAATTGCTTTAATTATAAATAAATATGATAACTAATTTATCATATTATATTTAGAACCTATAGTTCTAATATCACATCATATGTAATATATATACCATAGTTCTTTTCTCCTTTTTGGCATTTAATATAATCATATTTATTCTAATTCTTCCAATTAATGAATCTAATACATCAAAACAATTATATCATATATAATTGAATCAGTTTAATTATATCATATAGAATCAAATTCCCTCTTGTTAATTTGAACACTTCAAACTAACCCAAAAACTGATTCCCAATTTGAATCCATTGAGCTACCAAGGGGATCATATGGACCTATAGCTTGAAGCTCCAACAGTACATGAATAACTAACTAAGCTCTTTAATCACGATATCCACCATCTGTTAATTGTCGGGCAATCCACTAAAGACCGACAGCTGCATTCCTCGTACTACAGATATATTTCTGTGTCCATTAAATATAACAAATCAATAGTACGATGACCCTTCACAAATCGCTCATAAGTACAGTTGGGCCAATTTACCATTTTGCCCCTATAGTTACATTTAACTCCTTAAATACCACTAATTTCTCTAATGAAAAATACATTATAGTCCCACTATAAGTAAACCCTTCTCGGGCCAAGAGAGAGTGTGGCGCCACATTGTTTAAGCCTTAGAATCAGTCCTTAAGGGAGCAATTTATCTACTTACCCTTGCTTCGGGAAATGAGTGAATTTCGTCTTGTGTAGCTGAGTTCCCAGCTCCCTAATCAGACGAATCCTCAAAGTGGTAGGTTTGAGTCGGTGATCTAGACACTTGCACCTATGCAAATCAAAAGACCACTCTCATAGGCAGAAGTTCCCAACTCACCCAATATTAAGGCTATGTTACCTATGGTCATCCTGGTGAAATGAAAGTCTCTGTCATGAATGGCTCTATATAACGAGGATAAACATTTCGTGGTCTTGTCTTATACAAACTCCTTTGTATAGAGCATCCCCGTTCGCATGTCTAATACACGAATGGTCAGAATCAAACCATTTGTAGCACTTTACAATACTTGTAATATCTACAAAGCGAGCCACACTTGTGGCGTCACCAAGATAAGGTTTTCCTCCTTTATTCATATACTAAAGACCATTTAGATTTCACTTAAAGTACGATCCACTTGTATGTCTCTACATACATGCTTAAATTACAATGAAAACCAGGGATCTCAATTCATTGGTTTGTTGTTAATGTAACAAAAATATCTCATCTTTCATAGACTATTGTAAATAAAATATCTCATATTATTACATCATAAAGATTTTTTTCATATAGGTTTTTACAAACTACATGACCCTACGAGATTTAGGGCATCAACCCCAACAACAAACGAAATGATCCTGATTCATTCATGTATTGACATGAGGAGTGAGGACGTCCTATGCAATAAGTTTGCATAAGATCGAACCAAGAAATAAGTCATTCTTACTTTTTAACGTTGTTTATTGTTTAAGACTGACTATTTCGCTAAGATGACCTAGCGATTTCAATCCTGAGCTAACTATGAACTCCTGTTTATTTGGGATTTATACTTAGATTTGCATAGGCGAGCGTTGGCTACACAGTGCTGGCTCAATAAGCCTCCCATTTCAGGGGTAAGACCGGATAGATAGTTGGGGACATAGGGTGCAATAAGAAGTTCACGCCTACTCATTTTAGGGATAGAAGAAAGGTTGTTCTCTTAAATACTGAATTCAAGTCTTGAACAAGAGGCCATACCCTCTCATTGGCCCAAGAGGGATCCAATTTAGTGATTGGATCACAAACCAATTGTTCATTAGAGGATTAGTGGAACTTAAGAAGCAAGATGTAATATCGGGGGTAAAATAACACATTGACCAAAGCGTTATTACGAACAACCTGTGAAAGGTTGACTTAGTATTTATGGTTAAATCATGTGAACACAAAGATATCAACAGTGAAGAGAGTGCAACTATTGAGCTATACTGATTAATTTGGTCTAAAGAGTGTTAGAGAATTAATCTTAAATCGTTGAAGCTCATGATCTATAGGTCCATAAAGTCCCTCTACTAGCTCGTGAAACATGAACACCTTGAATTAATAAATTGAGTGAATTTGGAATGATATCAATTTGAATTGTTCAACTTGAATTTCAATTTGAAAATGTTCAAATTGGAATCAGGGTTTGAATTTGAATAAGTTTTAATTCAAATTAGGGTTTGTATAATTATATTCGATATAATTAACGTTTAATTTGATGAATTAAACGAAATTGGAGACTTTATAATATTTAATGTTGATTTAAATATTAATTACATGGATATGATTCATGTTTAAAATTAGGTGTGTGATTAATTTAATATTTGATATTAAATTAATTAAATATGTTTAATTAATTAAAAATCAAATTAATTTCCAATTTTAATTAAATTTAGGAAATTGATTTTTTTTTAGATTTAATTAATTATAAATTAATTAAATCCAATTTAATTAATTATAAATTAATTAAATCCAATTTAATTAATTATGAATTGGAATTGATTAATTGAATTTTGAAATTAAAGGAAAATTTGGAAATTGAATTTGGGAATTTCCTATTTTTCCTCTGAGCATGAGGTGTTTCTCATGCAAATACATAAAAATCCCACCATGAATCTGAAGTAACTGCTGGCATTCGATGACTACTAAAGTGCTTGCATGTTTATGATGTTTAAAACTCTCCATTTTTGCTGAGATTGGAGAGAGCTGAAGTTGAAAATTTGATTTTCTGTAACTTCATCTTCTTCCTCACAAAAACCCATAATTCTAACTTCACAAATTCACTCAAATTCGAGTTCCACCACTCAAATTCAAGGCTGAGGATAGTAGAGAAGATCTCTTGGTGGTTCACTATTGGTTTGGAGCTGAATTCGAGTGAAAAGCAACTTGGATTTGGAAGAATTTATCAAAGGTATGTTTATTCGAAACCCACTTGTGATTTTTTTCAAAAGCATGCTTTAGAATTCAAATTAAATGTCATTAGACTGCTTATTAATTCTGTTTGCTTCCATTGTATGCTAGTATATCCTATCACCATAGATCTTAGTTTATTGAATTTAGTCATTACAAGTACAATTTACATATTCAACAACACTTTTAATTGAATAAATGTCAATAACATCTTTATTGATAATAGAATATGTTTAACTTTACAAACCGCGAGTTTTAGGACATACAACACAACAAACTCCCACTTTGAGTAAAACTCCAATAGATAAATATATAAAAATATACATAATGTTGAAAGTAATGAAAGAATAAATACAATAAACTAGGGTATCAGATACCCATTATTTCTCTCACTTGCTCTAGTTCAAATTGTCTCGTAGTTCTAATCTCACTAGGTGACCTTCGAACAGTTTAACTGAGAGGGCCTTCGTAAATGGATTTGCTACGTTATCTTCTTGTGGCTATCTGCGTAACGATTTCGTCTCCTCTGTGTACAACCTCCCTCATGAGATGGTACTTGTGCTCGCTGTATTTTCCACACTTATGGCTTCTAAGTTCTTTTTGAGTTGGCAATTGCTCCACTGTTATCACAATGCAGGATGATCGGTAGATGCATATTTGAAACTACTTCCAAACCAGTCAAGAACTTTCTAAGCCATACTGCTTCTTTGACTACTTCACATGCAGCTACTACTCAGCTTCCATGGTGAAGTCAGCAATACAATTTTGCTTTACACTCTTCCACACTATAGCTCCTCCGTTCAGAGTGAATATTAACCCCAAAATAGATTACCTAAAATCTATATCGGTCTGAAAGTCAGAATCAATCTATCTAGTAAGGATCAGATCCTTAGCACCATACACAAGTATATAGTCCCTCGTTCTCCGATGATACTAGAGGATTGGACTGAAATCTACTGACGATTACAACTACATAACATATGTCTAGATGAGTACGCAACATTGCATACATTAAACTCCCTACTGCTGATGTATATAAAACTTGTTGCATAACTTTAACCTTTTAAGGTGTCTTAGGACATTGTTCTTTAAACAAACGAATTTCGTGTCTAAAAGGTAACATACCTTTCTTGGAATTTTGCATTTTATATCTAAACAACATCTTGTCTATATAAGATGCATGAGATAAGCTAAAGTTTTGTTCTTGCGGTTCTGCACTATTTAGATCCTCACTTCATCTAAATCCTTCATTTGGAATTGCATAGCAAGCCATCTCTTAACGTCAGCAAGAAATTCTACTTCATTTCCTATGAGTAGAATATCATCAACATACAAAATTAGAAAAGCTATAGATTTGTTGACGATCTTCTTGTAAACACCAACCAAGCCAAAATTAAACCAAATTGAATGCTTAAATGATGCTCTAATACCAATTGTAGGAGTATATCAGCATGCAGCGGAAGCAACAAGGATCAATAAACATTCTAATTCATTAATTTTGGTTATAACTAAAGCATGTTCGTACAATAATAAGAGGGTTTCAAACAATACCTTTGTAGAACTTCTTGAATCTCGATTCTCAGCTGCAAAACTTCTCCAAATCTCGTTGTGAACCACCTCAAGATCTTCTCACTATTCTCTTGGAGCTTTAGATTGAGTTGTGGGACTCAAAATAAGCTTGAATAAAGAGAACTTGGAAAAGAACTCATTGCAACAACCCACTTGAAGAACAGCTTCTTCAACTCGAATTTTTCAACAAAAACTCTATTGATACATGCCTCAATTCCACTCCAATCTACTCTATTTATTGTAGGACTTTCATGCAAAGAAGATGGCTGCATGAGATGTAACTCATGCTTAGAGATGTAAAGCTTGAATGAAATGGATGTTGTGAGAGGTAGTTCAAGATGATAATGGAAAAATCTATTTTTTTGTTTTTCAACTTCGATTTTGATTAAATGTGTAATTATATCATATATAATTACTAACTCCCTTAATTCTAATTTGAACGTTTCAAATTAACTTATCACGCTACTCTAAAGTTAATCCATTTACGAGCTAGTAGGAGGACCTCACGGACCTACAGATTATGGGCTCCAACAATCCGAGATTAATTGGCTAAACCTTTTACACCGAATTAACCCCCATTCGTTAACTAATGGGTGACTCCACTAAAACCCATAGTTGCACTCCCCTCACTGCAGATATATTATGTCCACTCGATATAATCATGATTAGTAAATTAACCCTTCACAGGTTTTTCGTAATAACAGTTGGGTAAAATGTCTGTTTTACCCCCGAAATTACCTCTTGTTCCTTAAGTCTCACTGATCCTCTAATGAACAATTTATTTGTGATCCGATCAACAAACCGAGTCCCTCTCTGGCCAATGAGAGGGTGCGGCCCCTTGTTTAAGACCTGGAGTCAGCACTTAAGGGAAAAACCTCTCTACTATCCCTAAAAGCAGGTAGAAGTGAATTCCATCTTGCACCCTATGTCCCCAGCTATCTACCCGGTCTTACCCCTGAAATGGAGGTTTATTGAGCCGGCGCTGTGTAGCCAACCATCACATATGCAAATCTAAGGATAATCCCGAATAAATAGGAGTTCATAATTAGCTCGGGATTAAGGTCAAGTTACCTAGGTTATCGCTTTGAAATAGTCAATCTTAAATATTAAACACCATTATAAAGTAAGAGTGACTGATTTCGTGGTACGATCTTGTACAAACCCATTTGAGCAGGACACCCCCACTTCTCGTGTCATAACATGTATGAATTAGGATCACATCATTTGTAGTACTTTACAACTCCTTGTAAGAACTACAGAGTGAGCTGCATCCAATAGTGTTACTAGAATAAGGCACCCAACCTCATTCATATACTATAGATCATTTTGACTATTTACTCGAACTTGATCCACTTTTTATTTCTCCACAATAAAGTTCAAGTATTCATGTAATAATCATGAGTCTTTTAGTTTATTGGATTTCTAAAACGAAATAAGCAATACATATTTTCAATATCAACTTATTGAATTTTCAGAATAAGTTTTATTGTTTACAAACTACGAATTTTAGGACATAAAACTCAACAAACTCCCACTTGGACTAAAACTCCAGTGGTAACTTATATATATCAGAATATATAACACTGAGTTTCTGAGTTCTATAGAGAAAGAAAATAAATTAGGGCATCCCATACCCATGGTTTATCATTCGATATCTCATACCCGATATTTCTCCCACTTGCCTTAGGTTATTAACTTGGTTTTCCTCGTCTTACTAGGTGATTCTCAAATACTTTAACTGAGAGAATCATTGTAAACATGTTAGTGTACAATAGACTTTTTATTAAACTATATAGGGAATGCATCTTATTCTCAATAATGACCAAGAATTCATACTTTCCTCCCACTACATCAAGGTACTTTCAACTCTTTGAGTAAGACACATCTGACTTGTTTTAGACAACTTTTGTTAATAGTGTTAATTTAATAACTCTTTATTGATTTATGCAAGTTTTATGGAAACAAATAATACAAGGTGATCTGGAACACCATTCTAATGATGTTAAGAAACCAATTTAACGCAATTAGAAAGTTTAACATTCGATTTCATGTTTTATCAAATAGATCTAGAAATCTTTAAACTTTCTATACTTTGATCCAATCGAAGTATTACAGTTTTATTTTACCTATCAAGTTTTATACACACTGAACTTTACAATTGTTCTAAACTTATCACTTGGGTTAAATAACTATTTTCCTTAATCGATTTCTAGCCATTTTAAATATCTGAATATTTACAAATGCCTTTTTAACTAGGCTTGTTTCTTTAACAGAAGTTGCTATGAGATAGAACAAACATAATTTTTAAACATGAACATTTTATTTACCACTAAAATATATACAGTTTGTTCTTTACATGATAATAAAACAGATAAGATTATCATCAGACAGCAACATCTCCCACTGGTTAAGCTGAGCAAGCGGTACTCAGGAACTTGTTTGCTTGTTTTGCTTTCTCTGCTCTCTTCTCAGCAAGGTACTGAGGGCAGTTCCTCTTCCAGTACCCTTCCTTGTTGCAGTGGAAACACTTTCCTTTGTTTGCTCTTCTTATACTCTTTCTCTGTTAAGAGGAAGCAACATCAGGCTTTTTGCAGGACATTCCTCTCTTTTCAGGGGTACTATCGTTTACTTCCGATTCCATACCTTTAATTCCCACTATTGTCTGGTAAGCCTGTAGCTCATTTAGAAGAGTAGTCAAGTTGTATTCAATTTTATTCATTAAAGCGTTTGTGCAGAACTATAGAAAACTCTTTAGAAGAGATTCTAGAATAAAACCGACTTGACTTCTCTCGTCGATGACAACACCATTTACTTCTACCACATTAAAATGGTCCATCTTGTCCAAGACATGTTCACAAATAGAGGCTCCCTTTTTCATGCGGCAGTTGTAAAACGTACTTGATGGCATCATGCCTTAGGAAAAAGGACGATTGCTCAAACATCCCTTGTAGAGATTCCATAATCTCTTTGCCAGTACCTATATCCTTATGTTTCTTCACCAAGACATTAGATATGCTGGCAAGGACATAAGCATGGGCTTTATCATTCGCCTTAATCTATCTATCGTACGCATCTGAACAATTCAGTTTGCGATAGAGCTTGGAACTGGAGGTCAATCCTCTGTTAAGACGAACCGTAAATCGTCTATCACCAGTATAGTATTCAAATTTGATTTCTAGGATGCATAATTATCCCCAATCATTTTATCAGAGGACAACAATTATACTAGTGAATTTGTCATTCTGAAAAATATAAACAAATTTTATAAGTGAATTTCTTTTAAAACCAATCAAGTTTTAACAAAATAATAATATACCCTAGATTATTTTTGCAACGATACTATAGCAAGACATTCTTGACTAAATACTACCTCCATAATAACTCATATTTCGATAGTCATTTAGCTATCGTTTTTTTTTTATAAAAAATTACTAACTTTTTAGTAATCCTATAAGTGTAACCCTCTGTCTTCAGATCTCAAAAGTCCGATCCGAATGATGCTCCCGAACTTGGAAATTCAAAGTTGAAACCGACTTTAGAAATCCTATCGGTTTATGGAGCTTGAGTTGTTTCGAATCCTATGTTAAAACCCTATGTAAAGATAGCTGTCATTAAAGGACTAGCGAGGCCGACTTAAAGACAACAAGTAGGCACAACATAGTAATTCTGTAATTGTAACCCTCTATTTTCAGACTTTAGAGATATGACTCATCAATGCTACTGAATTGGTGAGTCGAGGTTGGGGATGGACCTAAGAAATCCTAGCCATTTATGGAGTTTGAGTTGTTCTGAATCCCAAGTTACAACCCTCTGAGGGGATAGTAGTCGTTAAATGACTAGCAAGGTTGCTTAAAGTCAACAAGCAAACGCAACATAGGAATCTCACGGTCCAAACTAATGGAAGAGACCGCAGAATACATTGACACATATCCTTCACCCACTTACTATAAACTACTTCCCCAATTCACCTTAATCTGGACCTATGCAAACACTTTCTAGAAGGAAGTCACTCCCAAGGTGACATGAACCTAAGCATGAATCTCACAGTGTGAACTTTTAGGGACATGAGAGATAAAATCAATCTATCGTACATATTTAATTTTATTATGAACTACTTTCCCTATTCATCTTGATCTTGACGCGTGCAAACACTTTCTCAATGGAGGTCACTCACAGGATGACATGAAACGAAGCACGAATCTCACGAAGTGAACTCTTAGGGATGTGAGAGCTAGAAACAACATATCGTATACGTTATTAATCTCCCAGTGACGTGTTCAAACATATCATATATGTTATTAATTTCACTCTGAAGTGTTCTAACATTTGTTTGGGTATACTTTTACTTAGGTTTATTCCGATTAATTAAACAACCTAAGTCTATGTAGTTTATCATAGTATAACGTTTATAAATGGATTTAACCTACGATGTCTAGATGATAAACCGATTTTATTCTCACACCGCTCACGTATAGCTCATAAAACTGGTTAACAATTCTCAATAAATCGACCATAATCCCCAGGTAGGTGTTCCATAGACCGTCAACTTAAATACCTCATGCCTTAGACAGGATTATATATCGATTGAGTTTCTAAATGTGTTTTATAAGATAACAACCTATTTTAACTATTAAAACAAGTGGTTAACCTATGTGAGCATGCAACTTATTTTTGTTATAGATTTTAATATCTAATCTAATTTTATAACAACTTATAAAATAATAGACATGCTTCGCATCCATAACATTCATCAAAGGCATTCAAAATTTAATATAACACTTATATTAAACTTTAGAAACCCTAAATATGCATACTATATATTATAACTCTTTATAACATATATCCAATGCATGAAACATGCTTCCTTTGGTGAGATTTTAAATCTTACATGGCATATAATATGCACATACAAGTTTCAATTTAAATATAACATACATCACATGCATAAATATTTAAGCAACACTGATATGGTTTAACTTTGGCATCCGAAGCAAACATATAATAACTAAATATTACAAAAAATGCACAAAGACAGCTCCAAAACAGTTCTGGACCGCCCCACCCAACACAAACTGGACCCGAACCACCCTAACCGGCTCTCCAAGGCTCCAAACGAGGTTGAACCGAACCAAAAAGGGTTAAACCAAACTCCAAAGTGTCTAAACCAGACTAGAGAAGAGTCAGACAGGTCGAACCAATTTTCTGCCGTGCGAACCGCCTCACGAACACGCGCGTTGCTGGGCTGGGATGAGTAGCATTACAACACTCCATCCTAGCATTGCAACCCCACGGGCTGAAGATGAGCAGTGTTGCAACGTTATGTGGCCAGCATTGCAACACTACCTGACAGTGGCTTCTTCTCCCAGTTTTTGCTACTAACAGAGCTTGCTTCAAACTTCAATTACATCCTAATTTCAAGTCTATCGACTCCAATTAAATTAAAGACTCTAGGGCACACACGTAGGCCCATCAAACAAGAGCCAATAACAAATTTAACAATTGAATCAAAGAGAAATCTAATGCCAAAGGATTAAAAAAAAAAACACTCATATCAGTCACCAAACAGGCATCCATAGAAATTCACCCACCAAACTCAAATTCACGTTAATTGAGTTCTTAAATCACACTTTGATGTCAATTAATGGAATGTACAAGCACATAACGGAAGCAATCAGAGCCAATAAGCATTCTAATTACACTTAATTTGAGTTGTAAAAGCATTCAAAAAACAATTTTTATAGAAAAGGGTTTCAAGAAGTTATACCTTTGAAGAATTCCTCTGAATGCAAGCTGCTTTCCACTAATTTTGAGTTTCAAATCTATAGTGAACCATCAAGAGATGTTCTCTACTATGCTTGGCCTTATATTTGAGTGGTGGAACTCAGATTTAAGATGAATTTGTGACGGGAATAAAGAGGGTTTCAGCGGAAAATATTTCATACATCAATTTTTTTGACAGTTCAACTTCTTCCCACTATCCAATTCGAAAATTGATTTTTTTTTTTATTTTTTTATTTTTTATCTCATGCATGCAGCCATTCAGCTATAATGTTGAATGCCACATTAATTTTCAAAGAGAAAATGGCAAAATGTTTGATTAAGAAGAAGCCACCAAGCTACTTTCATTTTGTGGATTTCTACTAAAATTGATTTTCAATTTTCTTTTTATTTAATTCAAAATTAAATAAAATCCAAAATTCAATTTCTAAAATGAATTTAATTTGAAAATTTGAAAAATTAATTAATTAAACAAATGTAATTAGTTTAAAAAAATTTAATATCAAATATTAAATTAATCAAATACCTAATTTTAAACATGAATCCTATTCATGTAATCAATATTTAAATATTATAAACTCTCACATTTCGTTTAATTTCGACAAAATGAAACGTTAATTATATCGAATATAATTATCCAAACCCTAAAATTAGTTTGAACATTTCAAATTAAAAATTAATTTGAATATTTCAAATTGAAAACTTAATTTTTATTTTGAACATTTCAAAATCGCTCAATTCACTAATTCAAGATGTTCATGTTTTACAAGCTAGTAAAGGAATTTTATGGACCTACAGATCATGAGCTCCAACGATTTGAGATTAATTGGCTAAAACTCTTTGGACTGAATTAATCATAATCAGTAACTATCGAGACACACTGCTATAGCTTAGTTGCACTCACCTCACTGTAGATATATTTCTCTCCACTTGATTTAATCATAATCAGTAAGTTGACCCTTCACAAGTTGTCCGTAATAACGGTTGGGTCAAATGTTGTTTTACTCCCGAAGTTATATCTTATTCCTTAAGTTCCACTTATCTGCTAATGAACAATTGATTTGTGGTCCAATCACTAAACCGAATCCCTCCCGGGCCAATGAGAGGGTGGAGACCTTTGTTCAAGATTTGAATTCAGTACTTAAGAGAACAACCTTTCTACTATCCCTAAATTAGGTAGGTTCGAATTTCGTCTGCACCCTATGTCCCCAGCTATCTACCCGATCTCACCCTTGAAAAAGGAGGTTTATTGAGCTGACGTTGTTGAGCCAATCCTCACATATGAAAATCTAAGGATAATCCCAAATAAACAGGAGCTTAGAGTTAACTCAGGATTAAGGTCGAGCTACCTAGGTCATCTATTTGAAACAGTCAATCTTAAACAGTAAATTGTTGGATGGTACCAGCACGCAGTGGAAGCGACAAGGATCGATAAGCACTCTAATTGATTAATTTTGGCAGAAACAAAAACATGCTCAAACAGAATTTAATGGGTTTCAAGACATACTTTTGAAGAACCGTTGAAATCTTGATTTTCAGCTGCTAATTCCTCCAAATCTTTGTGCAGACTACCATAAGATCTTCCCTACTATTCTCTTGCTGCTCTAGATTGAGTTGTGGGACTCAAAATAAGTTGGAATCAAAAGGAACTTAGAGAATGCTTACTGCAACAACCTAATGAAGAATACCTTATTCTACCCAAATTTTCAGCTAAAATTCTATCAGTTGCAATCAATTCAACTTCACTCCAATCTCTTCAATATATTGCAGACTATCATGCAAAAAGATTTGTTGCATGGGATGCAGCTCATACTTGGAGTAAATTAAGCTTGAATATGGTGGGTTGTTTGTGAGCTACTTTGAAAATGAAGTTGAAAAATCACATTTTTCTTTTTGTGTAATTACTATTTCCAAAATCCAATTTTGATGTTAAAATCATATTTAATTTCTAAAATCAAAATTTATTAATTTTACATATTAATTTCATAAATTAATTTTCTGATAAAATTAATAAATAATCATTTAAACAATTTAAATAATTATAATTAATTTAATATTCAATATTAAATTAAATTTACACAAATTCATCTTCATATATTTAAATTATATTAAAATATATATTCTCCAATTCCATTTGATCCTAATTTGAACGTTTCTAATAAACCTATCACATTACTCTAGAGCTAATCCATTTCCGAGCTAGTAGGGGGACCTCGTGGACCTACAAATCATGGGCTCTAACGATTCGAGATTAATCGGCTAAACTTATTAGATCGATTTAACCCCCATTCGTTAACTAATGGGTCGCTCCACTAAAGCCCATAGTTGAACTCCCCTCACTGTAGATATATTATGCCTATTCGATATAACCATGATTAGTAAGTCAACCCTTCACAGGTTGTTTGTAATAACGGCTGGGTCAAATCTCTATTTTACCCCCAAAATTACCTCTTGTTCCTTAAGTCCCCACTGATCCTCTAATGAACAATTGTTTTGTGATCCAATCAACGAAACTGAGCCCCTCTCGGTTCAGTGAGAGGGCGGAGCCCCTTGTTCAAGATCCAAAATCAGAACTTAAGGGAACAATCTTTCTATTATCCCTAAAAGCGGGTAGGAGTGAATTTCGTCTTACACCCTATGTCCCCAGCTATCTATCCCGTTTTACCCCTAAAATGGGAGGTTTATTGAGCCGACGTTGTTGAGCCAACCCTCACCTATGCAAATATAAGGATAATTCCAAATAAACAGGAGTTCATAGTTAGCTCAGGATTAAGGTCAAGTTACTTAGGTCATCACTTTGAAATAGTCAGTCTTAAACAGTTAACAGCGTTATAAAGTAAGAGTGATTAATTTCGTGGTCCGATCTTGTACAAACCCTTTTGCACAAGGACACCCCCACTTCTCATGTCTCCAATATGAGCGAATTTGGATCACTTCGTTTGTAGCACTTTACAACTCTTTGTAACAGCTGCAGAGTAGGCCGCATCCAATAGTGTTATCAGAATAAGGTACCAAACCTTATTCAAATACTATAGATCATTTTGACTATTTACTCGAGCCTGATCCACCTTTATGTCTCCACATAAAGTTCAAGTACTCATCCAATAGTCAAGGGACTTTTAGATTTCGTGGATTTCTATCAAGAAAAACATCTATTCAATAACACCTTATTGAATTTTTAGAATAAGTTATATTGTTTACAAACCACAAGTTTTAGGACATAAACAATATTATAAAGTAAGAATGACTTATTTCTTGGTCTGATCTTATGCAAACTCATTGCATAGAACGCCTCCACTTCTCATGTCACCATATGAACGATTCAGGATCACATCGCTTGTACTATCTACAAAGTGAGCCGCATCCAATAGTGTTACTAAAATAAGGTACTCAACTTTATTCATATACTATAGACCATTTTGGCTATTAGCTCGAACTTGATCCATCTTTATGTCTCCACATAAAGTCCAAGTATTTATGTAATAACCATGAATCTTAGTTTATTGGATTTAGTCATTACAAGTGCAATTTACAGATTCAACAACACTTTTAATTGAATAAATGTCAATAACATCTTTATTGATAATAGAATATGTTTAACTTTACAAACTGAGAGTTTTAGGACATACAAACCAACAAAAACAACATTACAGGGGTTTAAATATAGGACTTTCCTGGATCATCTGCTCTGATACAATCTTAAATTATTAATTGACCTAAATGCCTTTTATTGAATACAAAGTTACAGTGTGCTTCTAAAGGAACTCGTATGAGGAAAACCTTGAGCGGAAGCGAATTGGCCAAATTCCATTAATTATTGAATACAAAGTTTATAGTAAATATACAAATAGATATGCATTTAAAACTAAATTACAGTATGCTTTTTAAGAAAAGGTTTCAAGAAACATTACCTCTGTAGAATCTTTTATTCACAATTTTCCCTCGAACAATCACGAGCAACTTGAAGACCTTCTTCAAGATAAGCCTCGAACAAAAATCCAGATACTACTACAATGAAACATTGGTATTCTCAAGGTGAGAACCCAGGAGTCGTGGGCTCTGACTTTGGTTAAGAGGGAAAGGTTTAATGTGGAGGGGGAAGAAAATTTAGAACTTTTTCACACAACACAAAGTACATAACGCTTCTGTCTCTCAATCATTCAACAGCAACAACCGTTAGAGAAGAAGAAAACCATTTTCTTTTATTCTCCTTGCCATAAAGAATAACCATTCCTACCAATGTGGGTGGAGAGAAAAGATGGGGAAGAGAGTTGTAACTCCCTTCCTTATTATTCAAATAGTAACAATATAGTATAAATAAATATGATAACTAACTTATCATATTATATATATATATATATTAAATTATATGTTATATCAAATATAACATATAACCTATAGTTGTAATATTGTATCACATAGAATATAAACTATAGTTTTTTTTCTCTATTATATGAAATTTAATATAAATTATATTTGTATTAAATTTAACAACTATGAATCTTATCATAGAAAATATATTTGAATCTCATTCAAATATTTATTTCCTCCCATTAAAATATAATGTATCAAATACATTATGACAATTATATCATATATAATTGAAATAACTTAATTATATCATATATAATTAAATCTCTCTATTAATTTGAACAATTCAAATTAATCCAAAAACTGATTCTCAACTAAATCCTATTAAGCTACCAAGGGGACTTCATGGACTTGTAGTTTGAAGTTCCAATGGTACATGAATAATTAATTAAACTCTTTAATTACATTATTCACCATCCGTTAACTGGGCACTCCACTAAAGATCGACAACTGTACCTTTTGCACTATAGATATATTTCTGTGTCCATTGGATATAACCAATCAACAGTACAATGACCCTTCACAAATTGCTCGTAAGTACATTGAGCCAAATTACCGTTTTTCCCTTGTAGTTACATCTAACTTCTTAAGTACCACTGATTCCTCTAATGAACAATAGATCATAGTTCTACTATGACTAAACCCCTCTCGGGTCAGGAAAGGGTGTGGCGCCACATTATTCAAGTTCTAGAATCAGCCCTTAAGGGAGCAATTTATCTACTTACTCCTGCCTCAGGGAAGGAGTGAATTCTATCTTGTGTAGTTGTATTCCCAACTCCCCAATTGAATGAATCCCAAAAGGGTAGGCTTGTTGAATCGGCGATCTGGCCACTCTCACTCATAAAAAGCAAAGGATCACCCTCATAGGCAGTAGTTCACAACTCACTTAGGATTCAGGTCATGTTACCTATAGTCATCCTAGTGAAATGTAAAGCTCTATTATGAACGATTTTATATAATGAGACTAAATATTTTGTGATCCGGTCTTATACAAACTTCTTTGTATAGAATATCCCCGTTCATATGTCTAATACACGAATGATCAAAATCAGATCATTTGTGGCACTTTACAACAATTGTAACACCTACAAAGCGAGCCACACTCATAGTATCACAAGGATAAGGTACCCAGCTTTATCCATATACTATAGACCTTTTAGGTTATTACTTAAATATGATCCACCCGTATGTCTCCACATACACGTTTAAGTTACAAAGATAACCTTGGATGTTAGTTTATTGGTTTGTGGTTAATGCAACTAAAATATCAAATAGACAATGAATAAAATATCATATATTTTATTAAATATAAAATGTTTACAAACTATACGACCCTACGAGATTTAGGGCATCAACCCCAACAACTTCAATGTTCAGAAGATATTGTTTAAAGAGCAATATTTGGGTGCATCCCATATATATCTATCTATGTGCAACACACTCTAACCGCACGAATATATATATATATATATATATATAATAACAAGTAAGAAGAGTTTATCACATGATAAACTATGATTAAACAATTCGATGAGATGCTCAAAGATAGATGTAGTCTAAAATGCACTTGAGCATTTTTCTTCCAAAATATTATTATTAAAAGAAAGAAAAATATTTTTAAAAAATATATTTCTTATGTAGTTGTGTGATAAATACTGAAATTTCTTACATTTTAACTACATATAGATTTTACAAGTTTAATTAATTTATCATTAACTATTTAGGGGAATTTTCAAATAAAGGAAAATGAATCAACTTATTTACAAATATCGCAAAATATCATTGTCTATTTGTGATAACCACGGTAGCCATCTATTAATGTCTAATAGATGTCTATTGCGGTCTATCATTTATCGATAAATATTTTTTGCAGTCTATCACCGATAGACAGTGACATTTTGTTATATTTAAAATATTTTTAACTATTTTACCATTTAAACAATTACCCTAACTATTATAGCATAATAGTTATTATTTTGGAAAAAAAAAACATTTTTTACTCGAAGCTTGATAGGTTGTATCAATGTTACCGTCTACTTTCAATTTCAACTAAAACTTGTCATATTGCATCAATTATATCCCTAAATTTTACTTTTAAAAAAATAACAACTAAGTACCTATCATAGGGCAACACAGACTTTAGCCTTTGGATACATGACTCAACCTTTCTAAAAATAATTGAAATACAAATTTAATTGAAAGTGTACATTGATACACGTACTAATTTAAGTTTGAGGTTAAAAGTAATGAAATTGATAACTTAGAATTATAATTGATATGATCTACCAAAAAAAAAATTAAAATTTCAATCTTTGAAATTGAAAATTTAAGGATCGTTTGGGGCACTAACTAGAAGTGATTGGAGTGAGTTATTATAGCCCATGGACATCAAATATAATAATGATGTGTACAACTATTTATAACCTACAATTTAAATATAATAAATACTATTTTAAAATCCTCTTAGCTACAATATTTACTATTTTTCACTTATCTTCTCTTTTTTCTTTGATACAGTGTTTACTATTTTCTATCCAAATAAAAATAATTTGTACCTCAAACACAAATTATTATAGCGTAGATTAAAATAGTCAGCATCCCAAACACTAACTACTATAACTCATTAACTATTATAACCCTACCGATTATAATAACAATTGACGATAATAACCAACTCAGCGACCTAAACGTCCCCTCATGGTCTAAAATGATTTTTCCCTAATTATTTTTGAAAACTTAACATATTGTCCACAGGACATTGTATTACCTTTGAGACAATTAGAAAATGGCGCGTGGTTGTGGACGCAAATCAGCTTGGAATAGTACAGCAAAGTCAAATTCATCAACAGGTGCACCAAAATCCACGCCTGATGTAATTTCTTTATGTCATTTCTTCACACGTGGCACCCGATCGTTGGCTCGTTCCATTTTCCAGCGTACAACGTTGGTGCAACCTTAATTACATTCTTTCGCCAATCAAACTAATAAATTTTATGAAAATTATTTTAAATAATAAATTACTGATAAATATTTATAAATAATAATAAAATATCAGAATCCTTTTACGATACTTTGTGATAAACTGTGATAGATTATTATCTATATCTGTCATGATATAGATAAATAAAAATATTAGTTTATCGCAGTCTATATGGATAGATAGTAAAATTTTACTATATTTATAAATATTTTGATTTATTTTTTTATATTTGAAAACAATCATACTTTTTACATATTTTACGAAATTTTGAATTAAATATATATTATTAACTTACATTTTACAAGACATTTAAATTTCAAATCAAAATGTCTTTCCATCATTTCAACCTTTTTGTTTTCGTATATCAGTATTCTACTACCTACTTAATTTCTATCTTTTTAATTTTGGATTACATTTTTAACATTTTATCTTTATAGTTTTTAATATTGTCATGAATCTAGGGACCTTAAATCTAATATTTCTAATAGCCTCTCAACTAGTTTAATTTTAGTGTCCGACATAGAAAGATTGAGGATTTGAATCTTTATCTCGTTGTTGAATTATTATATTTAAGAGAGAAAGGATCGGAGAATCGGGAGATAATTATATTGAACTAAACTTGGTAAGTTCTTTTTATGACAAATTGCGTTTAAAGTTCATGGATTTCTCATGCACAATCAATTAATCTGCCAAAAAACGTTGAAGTAGTTGCTAGATCACGTTATATTCCATATTTTAAAAAAATGAATGTAACGGCTACATGTTATCAATTGGTTATTACTAATAAAGTATAGTCGTGAATGCTATACAAATGTCATTCATGACATTAATAATTCAAATTAAATTTAACTCAGCAAGTTAACCACTTTAGAAGTCAAATGTTTGAATTTTCAACGTCTTTGAACTAAAGTATATTGATCATAACTTAAAAAGAATAACTAAAAAAATTAAGTTAATTATGCAGCCAACTTATAAAAATTATATTTTCATTGAAAAAACTACTTCTTTCTAGTTTTTAAAATTTTCCGCTCTTCAAAAAAAAAAATATTTACTTATCTAATCCGAAGTATAATAAAAGTTTAAATATTGACGGTATTAAAATACCAATTAACACAAACGTGAAATTGGATAGATTTTGATAAAGTTAATTATATAATACTTTAATACTCATCATTCACTTATAGGCTTAACACTAGTAAGCCTAAACACTTATGATGGGTGACATGGTGGTACTAATTTGACGCTTTTTGATGCTTCAGTGGATGTGATGTCTGCGAGACAATGGCGCATCTATTTGAGTTTACAGTGATAGGCGAGATGAGTCTTTCAAATGTCTGAGTTGAATTTGATTCTCAAACATTAATTAAATCCATTTACGATAATTTTATGGAACATTCTCAGATTGATGTTATTTTAAAACATATTAGAGAGTGGATATTTTAAAAGGTAATATGATTGATGGTATTGATGGAGTTGACTATGAGCAACCACCAAGTGGGAGTTTTAGCATAAATGTGAACAGTGGAATTGTATTTGAATAATTCCTTGAAATGGTTGGGATGTCACTTAGTGTAGATATGAGAACAAATCAAATAGAAATAATATATAGACATCCTAACCTAGAACGATCAGGATCAATAAGGTTTATGTCATTCCCTATTTCAAATGCACAAGTTATGAACTTGATGTTCTCAATCGCAATGCCACTGCCGAATTTAGTGCATTTGTATGTAAATGTAAATAGGATAGGGGTGGATATAAACTTGAATACATCATTTAGCCAGTTTGAAGATCCAACTGAATGTATTGATCCTGATCCGGAGTCAGTTGCATCGCTATGTGATAATGAAGATATGGCGGCTAACAACATGTATAGAGACTTCAGAACTAAAACGGATGATGAATTTGAAGAGTTGGATTTCGATGGCCGTGAACATGAGTTACTTTCAGATACATTTAACGATTTGGATATGAATGTAATGGATAGCATTCGAGAACATGAACCAAATTGTATCCCTTGTGGACATTGACAATACTCAATTGTATAAAGGATGATTTAGGTTCCCAGACAAAGAAATGCATCAACACGCGGTCAAATGTTATTGCAATAGTAAGTCCTAACATATGAGTTTTGTTTGAATCGACACCGACGATTTTGGCAATCGACACCGACGATTTGGACAATTCGGTGTAAGAAGTGGGAGGAATGTTGCAAGTGGAGACTTCGTGCAATAAAGAAAAAATCGCATGACCTTTTCGAGATCACTAAGTACGATGAGTAACATACATGTTTTTATTCAGAACTAAGTCAAAGTCATGTGCAATTAGATTCATCAATGATTGAACTAGATTTTTGTGATGCTGTAAGAGAAAAACCATGTATTAGTGTGACACAACTGCAGTCTGACATTAAATCAAAGTTTGGATATCATGTTCCTTACCATAGGGTATGGGAGGGCAAAAGAAAAACGTTGGCTAAATTGTTCGGTGATTGGGATGAGTCTTACAAATTGTTACCCAGATGGTTGTATATAGTTAAGCAGACCAATCCCAGAACACGTGTAGAGTGGAGAGTGAAAGAAACGCTTATCCAGGTGGTTGTATATGGTTATCCTAACTTCTGTATTTTGGGCATTTTATCTTTATAGTTTTTAATATTGTCACGAATCTAGGGACCTTAAATCTAATATTTCTAATAGCCTCTCAACTAGTTTAATTTTTGTGTCCGACATAGAAAGATTGAGGATTTGAATCTTTATCCCATTCTTGAATTTTTATATTTAAGAGAGAAAGGATCGAAGAATCGAGAGATAATTATATTGAACTAAACTTGGTAAGTTCTTGATGTTCCTGATCTGGATATATAGTTCATGGATTTTCATGCACAATCAATTAATCTGCCCAAAAAAATGTTGAAGTAGTTGCTAGATCACGTCATATTCCATATTTCAAAAAAATGATGTAACGTGCTACATATTATCAATTGGTTATTACTAATAAAGTATAGTCGTGAATGCTATACAAATGTCATTCATGACATTAATAATTCAACTTAAATTTAACTCAGCAAGTTAACCACTTTAGAAGTCAAATGTTTGAATTTTTAACGTCTTTGAACTAAAGTTTATTGATCATAACTTAAAAAGTATAACTAAAAAAATTAAGTTAATTATGCAGCCAACTTTTAAAAATTATATTTTCATTGAAAAAACTACTTCTTTCTAGTTTTTAAAATTTTCCGCTCTTCAAAAAAAAAATATTTACTTATCTAATCCGAAGTATAATAAAAGTTTAAATATTGACGGTATTAAAATACCAATTAACACAAACGTGAAATTGGATAGATTTTGATAAAGTTAATTATATAATACTTTAATACTCATCATTCACTTATAGGCTTAACACTAGTAAGCCTAAACACTTATGATGGGTGACATGGTGGTACTAATTTGACGCTTTTTGATGCTTCAGTGGATGTGATGTCTGCGAGACAATGGCGCATCTATTTGGGTTTACAGTGATAGGCGAGATGAGTCTTTCAAATGTCTGAGTTGAATTTGATTCTCAAACATTAATTAAATCCATTTGTGATAATTTTATGGAACATTCTCAGATTGATGTTATTTTAAAAGATATTAGAGAGTGGATATTTTAAAAGGTAATATGATTGATGGTATTGATGGAGTTGACTATGAGCAACCACCAAGTGAGAGTTTTAGCATAAATGTGAACAGTGGAATTATATTTGAACAATTCCTTGAAATGGTTGGGATGTCACTTAGTGTAGATATGAGAACATATCAAATAGAAATAATATATAGACATCCTAACCTAGAACGATCAGGATCAATAAGGTTTATGTCATTCCCTATTTCAAATGCACAAGTTATGAACTTGATGTTCTCAATCGCAATGCCACTGCCGAATTTAGTGCATTTGTATGTAAATGTAAATAGGATAGGGGTGGATATAAACTTGAATACATCATTTAGCCAGTTTGAAGATCCAACTGAATGTATTGATCCTGATCCGGAGTCAGTTGCATCGCTATGTGATAATGAAGATATGGCGGCTAACAACATGTATAGAGACTTCAGAACTAAAACGGATGATGAATTTGAAGAGTTGGATTTCGATGGCCGTGAACATGAGTTACTTTCAGATACATTTAACGATTTGGATATGAATGTAATGGATAGCATTCGAGAACATGAACCAATTGTATCCCTTGTGGACATTGACAATACTCAATTGTATAAAGGGATGATTTGTCAAGACAAAGAAATGCTACAACACGCGGTCAAATGTTTTGCAATAAAAGTCACTTACCATATGAGGTTGTTGAATCGACACCGACGATTTGGACAATTCGGTGTAAGAAGTGGGAGGAATGTTGCAAGTGGAGACTTCGTGCAATAAAGAAAAAATCGCATGGCCTTTTCGAGATCACTAAGTACGATGAGTAACATACATGTTTTTATTCAGAACTAAGTCAAAGTCATGTGCAATTAGATTCATCAATGATTGAACTAGATTTTTGTGATGCTGTAAGAGAAAAACCATGTATTAGTGTGAGTCAACTGCAGTCTGACATTAAATCAAAGTTTGGATATCATGTTCCTTACCATAGGGTATGGGAGGGCAAAAGAAAAACGTTGGCTAAATTGTTCGGTGATTGGGATGAGTCTTACAAATTGTTACCCAGATGGTTGTATATGGTTAAGCAGACCAATCCCAGAACACGTGTAGCGTGGAGAGTGAAAGAAACGCTTATCCAGGTGGTTGTATATGGTTATCCTAACTTCTGTATTTTGGGCATTTTATCTTTGTAGTTTTTAATATTGTCACGAATCTAGGGACCTTAAATCTAATATTTCTAATAGCCTCTCAACTAGTTTAATTTTTGTGTCCGACATAGAAAGATTGAGCATTTGAATCTTTATCCCATTCTTGAATTTTTATATTTAAGAGAGAAAGGATCGAAGAATCGAGAGATAATTATATTGAACTAAACTTGGTAAGTTCTTTTTATGACAAATTGCGTTTATAGTTCATGGATTTCTCATGCACAATCAATTAATCTGCCAAAAAAACGTTGAAGTAGTTGCTAGATCACGTCATATTCCATATTTCAAAAAAATGAATGTAACGGCTACATATTATCAATTGGTTAATACTAATAAAGTATAGTCGTGAATGCTATACAAACGTCATTCATGACATTAATAATTCAACTTAAATTTAACTCAGCAAGTTAACCACTTTAGAAGTCAAATGTTTGAATTTTCAACGTCTTTGAACTAAAGTATATTGATCATAACTTAAAATGTATAACTAAGAAAATTAAGTTAATTATGCAGCCAACTTTTAAAAATTATATTTTCATTGAAAAAACTACTTCTTTCTAGTTTTTAAAATTTTCCGCTCTTCAAAAAAAAAATATTTACTTATCTAATCCGAAGTATAATAAAAGTTTAAATATTGACGGTATTAAAATACCAATTAACACAAACGTGAAATTGGATAGATTTTGATAAAGTTAATTATATAATACTTTAATACTCATCATTCACTTATAGGCTTAACACTAGTAAGCCTAAACACTTATGATGGGTGACATGGTGGTACTAATTTGACGCTTTTTGATGCTTCAGTGGATGTGATGTCTGCGAGACAATGGCGCATCTATTTGGGTTTACAGTGATAGGCGAGATGAGTCTTTCAAATGTCTGAGTTGAATTTGATTCTCAAACATTAATTAAATCCATTTGTGATAATTTTATGGAACATTCTCAGATTGATGTTATTTTAAAAGATATTAGAGAGTGGATATTTTAAAAGGTAATATGATTGATGGTATTGATGGAGTTGACTATGAGCAACCACCAAGTGAGAGTTTTAGCATAAATGTGAACAGTGGAATTATATTTGAACAATTCCTTGAAATAGTTGGGATGTCACTTAGTGTAGATATGAGAACATATCAAATAGAAATAATATATAGACATCCTAACCTAGAACGATCAGGATCAATAAGGTTTATGTCATTCCCTATTTCAAATGCACAAGTTATGAACTTGATGTTCTCAATCGCAATGCCACTGCCGAATTTAGTGCATTTGTATGTAAATGTAAATAGGATAGGGGTGGATATAAACTTGAATACATCATTTAGCCAGTTTGAAGATCCAACTGAATGTATTGATCCTGATCCGGAGTCAGTTGCATCGCTATGTGATAATGAAGATATGGCGGCTAACAACATGTATAGAGACTTCAGAACTAAAACTGATGAATGAATTTGAAGAGTTTTTGGATTCATGGCCGTGAACATGAGTTACTTTCAGATACATTTAACGATTTTGATATGAATGTATTGGAATAGCATTCGAGAACAAGAACCAATTGTAACCCTTGTGGACATTGACAAAACTCATTGTATAAAGGGATGATTTTGGTCAAGACAAAGAAATGCTACAACACGCGTCAAATGTTTGCAATAAAATCACTTACCATATGAGGTTGTTTAATCGACACCGGACGAATTGGACAATTCGGTGTAAGAAGTGGGAGGAATGTTGGCAAGTGAGACTCGTGCAAATAAAGAAAAAAATCCGCAATGGCCCTTTTCGAGATCACTAAGTACGATGAGTAACATACATGTTTTTATTCAGAACTAAGTCAAAGTCATGTGCAATTAGATTCATCAATGATTGAACTAGATTTTTGTGATGCTGTAAGAGAAAAACCATGTATTAGTGTGAGTCAACTGCAGTCTGACATTAAATCAAAGTTTGGATATCATGTTCCTTACCATAGGGTATGGGAGGGCAAAAGAAAAACGTTGGCTAAATTGTTCGGTGATTGGGATGAGTCTTACAAATTGTTACCCAGATGGTTGTATATGGTTAAGCAGACCAATCCCAGAACACGTGTAGCGTGGAGAGTGAAAGAAACGCTTATCCAGGTGGTTGTATATGGTTATCCTAACTTCTGTATTTTGGGCATTTTATCTTTGTAGTTTTTAATATTGTCACGAATCTAGGGACCTTAAATCTAATATTTCTAATAGCCTCTCAACTAGTTTAATTTTTGTGTCCGACATAGAAAGATTGAGCATTTGAATCTTTATCCCATTCTTGAATTTTTATATTTAAGAGAGAAAGGATCGAAGAATCGAGAGATAATTATATTGAACTAAACTTGGTAAGTTCTTTTTATGACAAATTGCGTTTATAGTTCATGGATTTCTCATGCACAATCAATTAATCTGCCAAAAAAACGTTGAAGTAGTTGCTAGATCACGTCATATTCCATATTTCAAAAAAATGAATGTAACGGCTACATATTATCAATTGGTTATTACTAATAAAGTATAGTCGTGAATGCTATACAAATGTCATTCATGACATTAATAATTCAACTTAAATTTAACTCAGCAAGTTAACCACTTTAGAAGTCAAATGTTTGAATTTTCAACGTCTTTGAACTAAAGTATATTGATCATAACTTAAAAAGTATAACTAAGAAAATTAAGTTAATTATGCAGCCAACTTTTAAAAATTATATTTTCATTGAAAAAACTACTTCTTTCTAGTTTTTAAAATTTTCCGCTCTTCAAAAAAAAAAAATATTTACTTATCTAATCCGAAGTATAATAAAAGTTTAAATATTGACGGTATTAAAATACCAATTAACACAAACGTGAAATTGGATAGATTTTGATAAAGTTAATTATATAATACTTTAATACTCATCATTCACTTATAGGCTTAACACTAGTAAGCCTAAACACTTATGATGGGTGACATGGTGGTACTAATTTGACGATTTTTGATGCTTCAGTGGATGTGATGTCTGCGAGACAATGGCGCATCTATTTGGGTTTACAGTGATGGCGAGATGAGTCTTTCAAATGTCTGAGTTGAATTTGATTCTCAAACATTAATTAAATCCATTTGTGATAATTTTATGGAACATTCTCAGATTGATGTTATTTTAAAAGATATTAGAGAGTGGATATTTTAAAAGGTAATATGATTGATGGTATTGATGGAGTTGACTATGAGCAACCACCAAGTGAGAGTTTTAGCATAAATGTGAACAGTGGAATTATATTTGAACAATTCCTTGAAATAGTTGGGATGTCACTTAGTGTAGATATGAGAACATATCAAATAGAAATAATATATAGACATCCTAACCTAGAACGATCAGGATCAATAAGGTTTATGTCATTCCCTATTTCAAATGCACAAGTTATGAACTTGATGTTCTCAATCGCAATGCCACTGCCGAATTTAGTGCATTTGTATGTAAATGTAAATAGGATAGGGGTGGATATAAACTTGAATACATCATTTAGCCAGTTTGAAGATCCAACTGAATGTATTGATCCTGATCCGGAGTCAGTTGCATCGCTATGTGATAATGAAGATATGGCGGCTAACAACATGTATAGAGACTTCAGAACTAAAACGGATGATGAATTTGAAGAGTTGGATTTCGATGGCCGTGAACATGAGTTACTTTCAGATACATTTAACGATTTGGATATGAATGTAATGGATAGCATTCGAGAACATGAACCAATTGTAACCCTTGTGGACATTGACAATACTCAATTGTATAAAGGGATGATTTGTCAAGACAAAGAAATGCTACAACACGCGGTCAAATGTTTTGCAATAAAAGTCACTTACCATATGAGGTTGTTGAATCGACACCGACGATTTGGACAATTCGGTGTAAGAAGTGGGAGGAATGTTGCAAGTGGAGACTTCGTGCAATAAAGAAAAAATCGCATGACCTTTTCGAGATCACTAAGTACGATGAGTAACATACATGTTTTTATTCAGAACTAAGTCAAAGTCATGTGCAATTAGATTCATCAATGATTGAACTAGATTTTTGTGATGCTGTAAGAGAAAAACCATGTATTAGTGTGACACAACTGCAGTCTGACATTAAATCAAAGTTTGGATATCATGTTCCTTACCATAGGGTATGGGAGGGCAAAAGAAAAACGTTGGCTAAATTGTTCGGTGATTGGGATGAGTCTTACAAATTGTTACCCAGATGGTTGTATATGGTTAAGCAGACCAATCCCAGAACACGTGTAGAGTGGAGAGTGAAAGAAACGCTTATCCAGGTGGTTGTATATGGTTATCCTAACTTCTGTATTTTGGGCATTTTATCTTTATAGTTTTTAATATTGTCACGAATCTAGGGACCTTAAATCTAATATTTCTAATAGCCTCTCAACTAGTATAATTTTTGTGTCCGACATAGAAAGATTGAGCATTTGAATCTTTATCCCATTCTTGAATTTTTATATTTAAGAAAGAAAGGATCGAAGAATCGAGAGATAATTATATTGAACTAAACTTGGCAAGTTCTTTTTATGACAAATTGCGTTTATAGTTCATGGATTTCTCATGCACAATCAATTAATCTGCCAAAAAACGTTGAAGTAGTTGCTAGATCACGTCATATTCCATATTTCAAAAAAATGAATGTAACAGCTACATATTATCAATTGGTTATTACTAATAAAGTATAGTCGTGAATGCTATACAAATGTCATTCATGACATTAATAATTCAACTTAAATTTAACTCAGCAAGTTAACCACTTTAGAAGTCAAATGTTTGAATTTTCAACGTCTTTGAACTAAAGTATATTGATCGTAACTTAAAAAGTATAACTAAAAAAATTAAGTTAATTTAACATATGAAGAAGCAAATAATTTTACAAAAAAAAAATGAAAAAAAGAAAAGAAAAAGGGTCTTTTCCATGCACAATGATGATACATTTTCAAAAAGATTTTGACCAAAAGGACTTTTATAAGTATATGAAAAACGTAGGGGTTAGATTTAATTAAATATTATTTAGGGTCTAAATCTTTCTCATTGACCCCTCGAGTTTTCTTAATCATAATAAAAACAATTAATCATTTTTAATATATTTGGCTCTTATTAAACTCAATTAATTAATTTAAAGAAGGAAAAAAAAGACCTCTTGTTCCTTTTCAAAGTTTTTATTTGACTTTGTTAGTCTATTGGAAGCTGCATTTGCCGTTTGCTTAGGCGACATACTGTAATTTAATATAAATTTCTTAAACCCTTAAATTTGGGAAAGCAATCATACCTTAAGTATTTAAATTTTCCATGCATTTTAGGGACCAAACTTTATGAATTCTAGGTTTTGGTCACACGGTTTGTGAACTCGTGGGACAAACTTTATTTATTATATCTCAAATGTGTATATAAGTTGGTTCTTAATTAATATTTGTTAGTTAATTCTTTTTTAGTTATCTCTACAATCATTTTAAATTCTTGTTAAGAAAAAAAAATACTTTTCGTCCATCAATGACTTAGTCTCTTTTTTTTTTTTTTTAATTTTAGACCCTACATAAATTTAAAATTTTAATGAGGTTTTTATAGTAGAAACCAAATTTGTGACATTTTAAATTATAGAGAATAAATTAAATTGTTGCATATTAAAATAAAAAAACTAATTTAAATGTACGAGATTGATTCGTCACCAACTAATATGATTTCACATATCAAATTACATGGATGAAAAGTTTTTTTAACATTAAATTTTTAATTTCATCCAACATCTCACTAATTGTATCAAGAAAGGGTTAAAATAATACTCTGAATCCAAATTGAGATGTAGAGATGCCATTTTCCCACAGCGGGCCCCGCCTGAATGGAGCGGGAATTTTCTAATTAGGCGGGGAATGGAGGGAGTGGGGAGAAAATTCCTCGTGAGTTAAACGGGGATAAGGAATGTATTCCCCGTCCTTGCCTCCGCTCCTGCCTCATTCCCCATTGTCATCCGGATTAGTCTCTATTTATTTATTTAATATAATTATTTAATGTTATATTATTATTATCATCATCATTATTATTATTATTACATTTAAATTTCAAGTTTTATTGTTTATTGGTCAAGATAATGAATATGTTTAAATTGTATATTTAATTTAGATGATATATGTTAATAATTTGATTTATATTTATTTCTTTTTAACTAAAAAAGTTGATTAATTTTTTTGGGTTAAAATTTGAGTAATTTATCTTAAATTCAAATCGTCACATAAAACTAACTATAATAAACAATTTAGTGATAGAGTTAATTATTTAATTAAAAATTACCCATATTAAAGATTTAAATTAATTGATTTTTCAAAAAAACTAAAAGAAAAATTTTTCACGGGAAACCCAATCCACGGATTCTCCGTCAAGAATCTCGTCCCGATCCCTGTAGAGAATTTCATGGAAATGGAGAGAATGAAATGAGAAGTGGAGATGGGGATATTCCCGACGCCACCCCATTCCGTGAACATGTCTATTAGGATGTCAACATTTATGTGTAGGATACATAGGAAGAAAAAAAATAGTCAAAAGCATGAGAACAAATATGAAAAAAGAAAGCCTAGCTATAGCTTTTGAAACCTTTTTCTTGTAATTTTAATTATCTTTTGGCTGTCATTGGCTTTATTTTTAATAACCACATTACATTATCCTGAAATTTTGATACAAATGTGACACTATTTCCTTGGATCCATTAAAATAAGCTGCAAAACGTTTATTAAAATGTTGAAGGTGTGGCATGGTTTAGGAAGTATTCACGGGATTAGTTAATTTGAGCATAATTTAATTAATTAATTAATTAATACAAACTATCATTCCAAAAATCAATATTTTGATCTTCCACTTTAGTGTTGAATTAAAAAAAAAAAAAACCTTGTCTTTTATATAATATTTGATTAGTTCATTGTTTTTTTTTTTCTTATGCATCTACATCCTAAATAGGTAAAAATTTTGTGATATGTAGATTTTATTTTTAAATAAAACAATTACGAGGATGGTGATCAAACCTCCCATGTCAATTATCGTTGAATTAAGTTCACTTTGGAAATTTGGAGTTAATTAATTTTGTCAAATTATTTATATCTTTTTGGTAAATTGAGTTTTTGACGTGGTTAGATCTTAAATAAATGAAAATTTTGGGGGAAAAGTTGAATTTAAAATAATATTGTGTAAAAGTAACTTTAGTGAGTCTAGTTTTAATAATAGGAAGTTGTTTGAGTATTGATATTGACATTAAATTGAGGCTCTCGTAATGGTAGATATATATGACACTTAAAACAATGCCTAAGGTGAAACTACCAAATGGCTTTAACTTCAATGGAATCTTGTCATGCAAAAAGAAACTAACTTTATTAGTAACCGTTACAAATTTCAAACTCGCTCCATCTTCACGTTTTCGTTACGCATATCTTTTGTATGCTTTGTTATTATCTATGAAGCACGGATGCTTCATGTGAGGCAAAGAATTAGTATCAGATACGTATCGGATACCGATACTTCCCAGATACGTATTTGACACGCGATTTAACGTATCTATATTTTCAGATACTTTTCAGATACGTATCTGACATGCGATTTGACGTATCTATTTCTATGCATACTTTTTTTAAAGAAAAAAGACACGTTCCCAATTTAAAATTATGCAACCTATTTAAAAAGCTCACTACTTGAGTCCAAAACTAAAAGAAAAATAATAAATAACGGATCAAACCCTAGACTAGAATCATATAATCTCCCTCTTCACATTTGAGTCCCCACAAAGTCCACCAAAATATAAACCATTTGGATATCTTCAACAATTCAATGAAGAAGTTCTTCATTTATCTTCATACTTCTCCCTCGTATGAGTCACTTTTCTATTGTATTTTATTAACTATTGTACTTCAACATCTTAGATGTTTTTTTTTGTATTGTATTTCAGTGTTTGTATTCTATTTTGTTCTATTGTTATTAACTTGTATGCTAAATTTATCTATATCCTATATTTTCTTAAAGAAAAAAAAATGTATCTTCAACGTATCAGTATCCTCATTTTTTTAGAAATATATATATTATAAAAATATATTAAAAAAAAATGACGTATCTTTAGACATATCCGTATCTTAATTTTTTAGAAATTGATGAATTGTCGTATTCGATCGTATCCATATTATGTAGCCGTATCTGTATCTGTGTTTCATAGGTTATTATATTTAGAAATTTGTTTTAAAACCCCCCACTAAAATGAATATTCATGTGCAATTTCTTTCCCCACTCCAAAAAAAAAATAATATTTTTATCACCCTTTTTCTCCATATTATTAATATATTTATTTATTTAAAAATAGTCAACATAGATTAAACAACATATAGATTTTGTTAGCGATAAGATATAAAGATTAACCGTTGTTAAAATAAGCATAGTTCAAAAGACACAAGACTTGTAGTATCGTTATTGAAATAAAATGTTCAATTTTTCTACGCAACAAATTATCAAGAGATGGATTAAATATAGATTTTGTTAGCGATAAGATATAAAGATTAACCTTTGTTAAAATAAGCATAGTTCAAAAGACATAAGACTTGTAGTTTCGTTATTGAAATAAAATGTTTGATTTTTCTACACAACAAATTTTCAAGATGGATTAAAACCTAATAAATATAATGCTAAAATATATTTGATGATATACTTTATCTCAACTAGGTTGATACATCCAAAATGTGCTCATCACACTCGGGTTCCAAAAGCCATACATTAAAGACTAATATATACAAGCGGGGAGCTAGAGAAGATCTCAAAGTTAAAAGTTTGAGAATTTGTTAAACGCTTTTGAAAGCTTTGGGACCTAATAAACACTAACACAAAGTTCAAAGACTAAATTTGTAGTTAAGACAATAAAAATTTATAAAATAAAATAAAAAAAAAGTAAATCTAAGTAAAATTCAACTAATTAAGACATGGATGGTAAAATAATGTAGGGAGGTATAGGTTGAATCAACTATAGCCCACTCAACGTTTTGCGAGGTGTGTGTTCAAATAATAGGGAATAAAAAATATTTTAACTTCTCTTTCACTCCAGTAATACTAGTAACAACTCGTTGGTTAAAATAATCAACTCTTCTTCACTTCAATATTCTTAATGACTCAATCAACCAGTGACCAATTCTAGTTCTCAACTCTGATGGCTCCATCGAAGACCACCTTCGATGCCCAATTTTAGTGTTGACCACCTCTAGTAACTAGCGTTGACGACTCCCTTCGACGATCAACTCCGGCAGCCACTTTGATAACTAGTTCATAGTGTTTGATAGTCTTCTATCATAGTAATTCAACATTAATACAAACACTTTGAACACATCAAATCATAAACAATTTTTTAATAAAAATACTTTGAGACTAGCTTGTGTAACGTTTTGAAACATAGGGGCCAAAAAGATATCTTTTCCCCTTTCTTTTCATACTATTTTTTAATTTCACAATTTAATTCTTAAAAAAAATCAATGAAATTAAAAAATTTCTATGGCAAGTTTAAAAAATCATCTCTTAAGTATGATAGTAATTGCAATTACACTATCAAATTTTAAATTTTAAAAATTGAACTCTCAAACTCATATAAGTGTTAGAATTTGACCCTTACATAGTAGTAGAAATTGAACCCCGAACATTTAATGATAAAAATTAAATCTCCAAAATTATTTACTATAATCGTTAAAATTGAATATCGATCACAACTAGTGTATGAACCATAGGAAATAACATATTACAAACGTAGGAAAATTTTTGCTTTTTAGATTTTTATCTAAATCTATGAAAGAAGAAAATAATTGTATAAGTTTGAGTTTCCTTGTTGTGTTAGTTTTTATTTTTTTAATCTCTAATAACAAATATATGCTTTAATCCCTTCTGTGAGGACATAGGCAAAATCAAATCAAAGAAAGATAAGAAGACATGAGATTGTGACACGTGTCAACGATCTGGTGGGATCAAATCCAACATGTCTGTCACTGCTTCCTCTTCACACCGCACGGATTGGACAAAAGCCGGACAGCGCGGTGATGCGCCGTTACGAACTGTTTACACTTTTCCCTTTTTCCGTTTTTATTTTTTCCTTCAAGAGATAATAATAAATATAATATTAATGATATGATTAAATTATTAATTTCGAACTTTATGATTTGGCTTTGGTTTTGATTTTGCCCATCGAATGATAAAATTTTATGTCTATATTTTCTCTTTTTTTAGGTTTTTCTAATAATTCGAAATTCCAAGTTTTATATTTAGGTTACAATATCTTAAATAGTGGGAATTATATTCAAATTGACGTAGATGATGAAGAATTTAAATATATTTATTAATTTAAATTTATGTTGGCTTAAAGTTTTAATAGTCAAGTGTATAGTTTAATATCTCTAGTAAATCTTTCTTTTAACTTACGTTCGTGTTGACATTTTTAGATTTGGGTATTCAACACTGATGAACTTTCAACTAACATATTTCATGCCAATTTGTCAATGTTTTATTGATTAATACATTATAACTTTGATTAATAGATTAGAAGTTTTGAACATTGATCTTCACAAAAAAACATAGCCACTATATTAAAAAAATAATAATAAATTATTGAATTGTAAGTTTAGTCCTTAATTTTTGAGATTTATGCTTATTTGATTTTTGAACTATAAAAAATTCGGATAAATCTCTGAAACTTTTAATTTTATGTCCAATAGGTCTCTAGACCTTACAAGGTATATTTATCCTTCAAATTTCACATCTATATAAACTAGATCCCTCAATTTCAATTTTTGTGTCCAATTGGTCTTTAGATGTTTTTTTACATAAATTATAACTTTTTTAATGTTCATAAATTTACTAGACACAAACTTAAAAACTTAAGATTTTAATATACAATAATTCAAATTTATATATGATAGATCAATTGCTTTTTAATTTTTTTAATATGTCAAGGACCTAATAGACACAAAATTGAAAGTTTAAATCTACAAAAAAAAAAAAAAAAAAAAAAAATAGTGCCATAAGAATAAGAGTCACATATTCCCTTTGTTCACATTAAAAAGTTATTTTAATAATATTAAAGAACACTGCACTAATGTTAGTGGACCCCATACTATTTTTAAAAGTTGATAATGTGGCAAATAATAAATGAAGTTATACTACTGTAACACTAGAAATTTACCCATAGATCTATAAAGCACAAAGTTGAAAGTTTATGGATCTTTTTGACACTTTTAAAAATTCAAAGACCAAATTATCGAACACAAACCTAAAAATTCTTAAACAAAATTTATAATTAAAAAATGGAAAAGTCAGTTTATATCCCTAAACTTGGTTTCGTTACTCAATTTACACTCTTTATAAATTTTATTATAAAAGTGTTAGTAAATGGGAGGTAAACATGTAAATCAATTATTCAAAGTAATTTTGGAGAGGAATACTTTATACTTTTCTTATATTATTCAAGAGGCTGAAATAGTCTTTTTATACACAACAAAACCACAAATTAAGAGGTACAACAATTATTCAAAATAAGTCAATAATTGATCAACAATACAGATGGAAAAAAACAAAGAATGAAGGAATCGTAACAGACTTGGATATTTCTACAAATCTTCATACGTGGACATTATTGCTAACTTGGCTTAATTGTGCAGATGCGACAATTGTTGACTTTTGACTCTTGTCAAACTTGTCTTTCTCCCTAGCATCCCCCCTCAAACTCGAGGAAAGTTCAACTACACCGAGTTTGAACCTCAAGGAGAAGAACTGTGCATGTGTTAGCGGTTTAGTTAGGCAATCGACTAGTTGATCAACAATTGGAACGTATCGAACTTCAAGCGCACCATTGAGGACTTGATCACGAACAAAATGCACATCTATCTCGATGTATTTGGTTCGTGCATGAAAGACTAGATTTGTCGCAAGAGCCCCTACACTCACGTTGTCACACCACAGGACTGGTTTGTGAGTTTGTTTTATTCTTAACTCATGCATTAAGTAACTATTGAAGCCAAAAAATTTCAGAGAAAACGTGGGAAAGTCCACGATATTCAAACTCAAGACTTGACCTTGCTACAACATTTTGCTTTTTTGAAGACCATGAAACTAGATTGTTTTCAACAACTATACAATATGCTGCCACTGATTTTCGATCATCAATATATGAAGCACAATCAGCATCTGAGTAAGCTGAAATTTCTAAATCTACCAGGCTGAAATAAGATACCAAAGTTTTTAGTGCCACTGATGTACCAAAGAACATGTTTTTGTGGCTTGTCAATGAATATCAGTTGAGGCCTTGAGAAATTGATTTTGTTGATTGATGATGTACGCAATATAAGGTCTTGTGTGAGTGAGGTATTGAAGGGCGACTATAGTGCTTTTGTACACAAACAGATCTTTCAGTGGGGTTCCTTCATTCACAGAGAGATGTCTTCCCATATTACACAATGAAGCAGCAGGTTTTAGGTCTATCATCTTAAGTTTATGAAGTAGGTCATCAACATACTTAGGTTGATTTAAGATAAACCCAGAGTTTAAATAATGTACTTGAAGCTCATCACCTTTTATTGTGATAATAATGGTATTGTGGCTAATTCTCGAAAGCTTAGGAGTCTCAAGTGTGGAAAGTATATAGAGTAGAAATATTATCTCATTTTGGAGATTGTGCATCAAAGGGATGTGATCGTCATGCAGATCGCTTCAGAACACAACGTTGCTAATCTATTTACAAAGGCCCTCACTGCTAAGGTGTTTGAGGGTAACCTGCTAAGTATGGGTCTACGGGATAGACCACATTTAGTCTAGGACAAGTGGGAGATTTTGTATTGGATGCATATTATGCCCTAGTTTACTGTTTTGTATACTTTTATATTAGTGTGACTTTTATGATGTACACCCCACTAGCTTTAGGACAAGTAAGAGATTTTTGGGGTTGATACCCTAAATCTCGTGGGTCCTGTAGTTTGTAATTGTAATGTACAAACGATTTATTTATTTAATAAAATTGTAAAGCATTTTATTCGACATTTGGTAGCATTAACCCACAAAACAAATAAACTAACATTCAATGTTATCTTTTGTAGCTTAAGCATGTATGTAGAGACATACAGGTGGATCATGTTTAAGTGAAAACCTAAATGGTCTGTAGTTGATAGATAAGGCTGGGTACCTTATCCTGGTGACACTATGAATAGGGTCCGCTTTGTAGATGTTACAATTGTTGTAAAGTCCTACAAATGATCTAATCCTGATCATTCATATGGAGACATGTAAGCGGGAATATTCTACGCAAAGGAGTTTGTATAAGACCGGACCACGAAAGAACTAGTCTCATTATATAACGTTGTTCATAATAGAGACTTACATTTCACCAAGATGATCATAGGTAACATGACCTGAATCCTAAGTGAGTTGTGAACTCCTATCTATGAAGGTGATTCTTTGATTTGTATGGGTGAGAGTGGCCAGATCGTTGATTCAATAAGTCTACCATTTTGGGGATTCGTCTGATTGAGGAGCTAGGAACATAACTAAACAAGAAGAAATTCACTCATTCCCCAACATTGGAGTAAGTAGATACATTGCACCCTTAAGGGCTGAATTCGGGGCTTGAGCAATGTGGTGTCATACCCTTTCATGATCCGAGTAGGGTAAGGCATAGTTGAACTATAATTTATTATTTGTTAGAGGGATCAGTGATACTTATGGAGTTAGATGTAACTATAGGGGAAATGATACTTTTGGCCCAGCTGTACTTACGAGCAATTTGTGAAGGATCATCATACTGTTGATTGGTTATATCCAGTGGACACAGAAATATATTTGTAGTGCGAAGAGTGAAATTATCGGCCTTTAATGAAGTGTCCAACAGTTAACAGATGGTGAATAATTTAATTAAAGAGTTTAATTAATTATTCACATATTATTGGAGCTTCAAGCTATAGGTCTATGAGGTCCCCTCTGTAGTTCAACGAGAAATAATTTTTGAATTAATTTGAATTATTTAAATTAATTGAAGGAATTGACTATATGTGATATAATTAATTTAATCTAATTATATTTGATATGATTCCTATAATGTATTTGATACATTATCATATAAAGTTTATTTGAGAGGAAACAAATATTTCAATATGATTCAAATATTAGTATGTGAATTGAATTCATAATTAAATTTAATATAAATGTTATTTATATTAAATGTCATTGGTGAGAGAGAATTGAAACTACAGGTTATATTGTATTTGATATAATATTGAAATTCTAAGTTATAAGTTATATTTGATATAACATAGTTTAATATATATTATATGATAAGGTATTTATCATATAAATATATATTAATTGATTTATTAAAAAATAAATTAAATTTATTTGATTTAAATTTTAAAATCATTTTAGGGAGGGAGTTGTAATTCCTTTCCCCACTTTTATCTCCTGTACGTAATAGTGGGATTTTTTGGAGAGTTTGTTTTTTTTCCTTCCCATTCTGGTTTTCACAGTGAATTACACAGAACACAGGGGATCACATAAGAGTTTTGAGATTTCTTGACAATCATCCTTCTCTTCTCTTCTCTCTAAATCTCCCTCATCCAAAATAATAAGAGCTCACAAAATTCTTGGATTTTCCTCACGTGAATACAGTGGAAATTTTGTGGTAATGTTCTTTTGATCGAGGGATTTTCTTAAAGAACGGTTCTTTAAAGGTAAGGGTTTCTAAACCCATTCTTCTATTTTTTTTTCTCCAAGCATACTGTGTTTTTCAATTAAATGCATATTGTTTCTTGTTTGTTTGTAAAATTAATTAGTCTATAAATTTTGGTTTTTTGGTCTGATCCCATTTTCGCTCAAGGACCTTAAATGGTTCCTTCAGGTCTTTAATGGAGTGGCCAGCAGTTAATAGATATTGAATATTTTAATTAAAAGAGTTTAAATTAATTATTCAAGTACCATTGGAGTTTTAATCTATAGGTCCATAAGGTTCCCTATGTAGCTTAGAGATTATTGAGAATTAATTTTCGATTAATTTGAACTGTTCAAATTAATCCAAAATTAATTATATATGATATAATGAATTTAAATTAATTGTATGTGATATAATTAATATAATGCATTTGATACATTATAATATAAAGTTTATTTTGAGAGGAATTAAGTATTTGAATATGATTTAAATATTAATTATATGGATGAGATTCATATAATTATATTTAGTATAAATGTGATTTATATTAAATACCATACATTATTGAGAGAAATAAAAATTATAGATTATATTATATTTGATACAATATAAAAATTATAGATTTTGTGTTATATTTGATGTAACATATAGTTTAATATATATTATATCATAAGGTGGTTATTAAATATAAATAAATAAATATATATATATATATTAAATAATAGTAATTAATTACTTTAAATTAATTTAGGAGGGAGTTGTAACTCACACTCTCTTCTTTCTCTGTTAATCGTACGTGGAAATCTGGTTCAGTTAAGTATGGTATTCTTCATCTTCTTCACTAAAGAATTATAGAGTCTCTCCGTGTGAATTTTTTCCCCATAATACACACTCCTAAGAAATTTCCTCTCTCTCAGATTTATCTTCCCTCTTCCAAAACTCAAAGCCGATATACTCTTGAGAATTCTCTACCCAAAAGAGAATACAGAAGGCTCCAATTGGTGGTGTCCTTCTTGTTGGTTCTTGGCTTGTATTCGGTCGTGATCGATTAGGAGGATTGTGAGAGGTTTTGGCTTCAAGGGTAAGTTGATCCTAACCTCTTCCTCATTATCTAATTTAATGCATGCTTTAAATTTAATGTTTATGCATAATTATATGTACTGTGAATTCAATTATGTGAAAATCTAAAATTGGACGATCCTGCTTTTGTAATCAAACTTCACCATTCCTTCAATATATTCACCTCCATTGTCATATTGTAATGCCTTAATTACCATATTGAATTGGGTGCTTATCATTTGGAGAAAAGGTTCGAAAGCATCTAATGTGTCTGATTTTTGTTTAAGGGAATAAATCCATAAATATCTACTAAATTCATCTATAAACGAGACATAGTACATATAGCCATTAGTAGAGATCACCGAGGTTGGTCCCCAAACGTCTATGTGAACAATTTGAAACATAGTAGAAATATGAGATTGAGAGTCAGAGAATGAAAGAGCACTTGCCTTGCCAGATTGTCAGGAATCACAAAACAAACATTCTTCGTTAGTCTTAACTGGAAGATTATAATCTCTTAAGTATTGAATTTAAAACTTTGGACGATGGGTATTCCAATCGTCGATGCAGTTGGATTGTTTGCTGAGGAGGTCGATCCGCCTCCATTACCCTTACCTAGGAATTGAGATGAATCGAACTCCCTGTCATACCTATGATAATAGACATCTATAATGTGACCAAACCTCTTACAGGCTTTACACATTGGTCGGTTTCCTCAGCTTTTTCCACAACCTCTGAAGTTGTTGTTATTACCACCTCCACTAAAGTTATTGTAGTTCCTCTATCCATTTGATTGTTATCGACTGTTTGCGTGATTGTTTCCTTAAGTATTATTTTAATTAGGTGATTTTGGGCCATTGGAGTTTCTATTGTAGGCCATATTGACAGAAATGTTGTGTCTAAATGTTATGTTGGCTTTGGTGTTGTTCTAATACTCAAGTCGCTTTTCAAATGACAGAAGTTCAGATTGTATATCAAGCCATGATATGTTCAGTTTTCTCTGGATAACAACCAATACAGGGTTGTATTCTTCATCAAGGCCAAGTAGTACTTGTGATACCAACGCTCTAGTTGCCACCGGACTTCCAGTCTGAGCTAAATTATCTGAATATAACTTCATTAACTTCAAGTATTCACTCATCTTAGAGTTACCTTTCCGAGTCTGCTGGAAGACTTGAAGGAGATAGTCCTCCTGTGCTCTCGATTGAACTCCAAATAAATTGTGAATGACATCCCACGGTTCCTTCGCATTGTGGAAGCCCATAAGTTGAACAGCCACCTTCGATGTCATCGAGGATTATAACCAGCCGAGTAGGAGCTGATCCACAGTAATCCAAGCCTTATATTGGGGATTTACTATCCCTGTTGCTATTGAGCTAGAGGCTCCTCCCATGGTTGTCAATATTTCGGATTCAGTAGAACTCGCCTGAGATGATGTAGCAGCAAGCGAGGGAAGAAATATAGGAGGACAAGGATTGTTACCTGATAAATGTCCTTTAAACTTATAGCTACAAGATGGGTAGGGCTGGAGTTTTCACATCATGAAATTCCCTCACTCTAGCTTTATGCTGGTGATTTGGTTGAATAGTTGATTCAAGGGAAGATTGCTAAATTTGATAGGTTTAGAGATTGCACTAGAGGATCCAGTGGGGAAGGCGTCTGCCCTTGAAGGCTCTAATACCAAATCAATGATTCAAAGTAATTTTGGAGAGAAATATTATGTACTTTTATTATATTATTCAAGAGGCTGTAAAAGCATTTTTATACACAACAAAACCCTAAATTGAGGGGTACAACAATTATTCAAAAACAAGTCAATAATTGATCGACAATACAGATGGAAAAAAATCAAAGAATGAAGGAATCGTAACAGACTTGGATATTTCTACAGATCTTCACACGTGAACTTTACGGCTGACTTGGCTTAATTGTGCAGATGTGGCAATTGTTGACTTTTGACTCTTGTCCAACTTGTCTTTCTCCCTAGCAATGTATAGGTTACTATTTTATATTTCATATTAAAAAAATGCTTGTTTTGACTTTTTGAATTTGAGAAAATAAACTTTCTTCACTTCTTGTTTGACGCATGTGTTGGTGTAATAATATATTTAAGTTGCATTCACTCATATCTAATTTGAGTGGTTTCATGCTAAATTTTAGTAATTTATAATATATATAACAATGGTGGTATAGAGCTCACTCCTAATTCTTGATATTAACTATAATGATCTTCTAACAGTGTAATTAAATAAATTTTAGACAATGGGTCTCAAAGTCAACTTTTTTAAAATCTCAAGAACCATTTTGAGCTCACTCACCAAATATAGATTACGTTATTTTCAAAAAAAAAAAGAAAAAGAGAAGAAGAAAGAAAGAAAAAAAAAACAGTGTAATTAAATAAAATTTAGACATTTTAATTGATGAAAGTTATTATTTTAAACCCTTAAGCCAAATGATATAGAATTCTTTTGTTTTATTAAGATTCCATTTGGTAATCATTTTAATTTTTGTTTTTGTTTCTGAAAATTAAACCTATTTCATCTACATTTCTTATAATGATGTGTATTTTTCTTAAACACAATGATTAAATTCTTAGCCAAATTTAAAAAACAAAAGCAATTTTTGAAAGTTATGGTTTTTAGTTCTTAAAATTTGACTTGGTTTTTTAAATTATTGATGAAATGTAAATAACAATTAGATGTGTAAGTTCTGTTCAGACTAATTATAGGAAGTTGCTTCAGTGGTCATGTGGTTGTACTTTCCGATGGGGAATTAAGTTCAAATATTTTGGCGAGGCAATATATTTTTTTATTTTTTAAATATCTAAACTTTCAATTTTAACTCTAATAAGTTCATATCTAATAAATATATAGATATTCAATTTAGTATCTAAAAATCTCATAGAATATTAAAAATGCTTACCGATTGACCCTTGTACTAGACCAAAAAAAAAAACATTTTTGTTTCTCATTAGACCTCAAAATTTCAATCTTGTAGCCAATAGTTACATTATCTTTTTTAAAAAATATATTTTAGACACACAAATTAAGATGTTAGTGATCTAATTTATATTTTTTAAAGTTCAAGAACTATATATGACAAAAAATTTAGACATTAATGGGCTAAAATTTGAATCTTATATGAAATTATGCCCCTAACATGAAATTATGGATCTGCCACTATCCGTATGTCATATGAACTATTGATTGCATCACCATATTCAATAGATTAGAGGTTTGAATTCTTTGTTTCTTCAAAATAGCTTTAAACCCATATTTTTCTTAATTAAACTCTTTAAAACTAGATTAAATCATGAAAATCTCTCCAAAAATCTTTTCGAACTAGTACTTCTTACTTCAAGTTTAGATATTTTGTGTGAATGGACTACGAACTATTGTTAATAGTACCAATCCTCAAATCGGTCCACTAAATCAAGTTCTTCAACAGAGTACACACTGATAGATTACATCATAATTCAAATGTTATAAATCATGTATTTAGTTGTTGGAGTACTTTGAATTCGTTTTTGGCATATTTATTTAGAGAAGTTCACTATATAAACTCTCTAATCTTAGAGATACCATTATTGTGTATAATGTAACATTCTCTTTAATAAATTTGTTCTTCTCTGTCTCATGTGAACGTAGCTAATATCTTGTTAGTGGGTCATGTAAATTTGTATGTCGAACTTCTCTATTCTTTTATGGTTTTTATTTATTTATTTATTTTTTACATTATTTATTTGTCGATTTTGTAACATTAGCATTGAAATCAGTTTCGATTCTCCTTCCTACCATATTGTTAAAAAAAATTCTTCCACAACTAAACATGATTGGTGACATTGACATTGTCCATATATGACCTTTAGAAGTATATTTGTATTGGATTTCTTCTCGTCTATTACAAAAATTAAACTTAAATTATGAGACTAATTTGGTAATACTACTAATAAATAAAAATGTAATAAAGTAAAGTAGTGAAATTGGTTTATGTTCAAAACTGTTATGATAATTAAAAGAATATAATAAATAATAATTATGAAGAAAGAAAGACGTTACCTTGTATATAACAAGTTTGAACGGCGCGTGGGGCCCCCACTCTGGAGGTGAGGTCATCAAATTACCCGGCCGTTACATTCGTGGTCACCGACTCAAACGTGGCATCCGCAAATTGGTGTACCCTGTTCTGTGGACCCCACTTTGAACGCCGAACTTCTTATATTTGACCTTCTTCATTGGCCCCTCCTCTAGATTATAATATATTTAAATTTTTTTTCCATACATTCACTTTAAACTTTCAATTTTATCCCATCAAATTTTAAATTTAGATAAATGTTATAATTTATACTCTCAATTTAATTTTTGCCGACACATTCGTTATTATAACAAAAAAAAAAAAAAAAAAAAACTAAAATAAATACATCTCAATTGATATAGTATTTATATTATCACTCTGAAGTTCAATTGTTTCACCTCACATATTATCAAAAAAAAAAAAAAAATAGAAAAGTAATTACAATAGATAGTACTTCTAGAATAATAATTAAGTGTATAATATGAATTTAAAAAAATTACAATTATATCAAAATCTATTAGTGATAGATTCTATCGCTAATAGATTCCTACCAATAATATATTTTATTACTGATACATTTCGAGAGTTTGATCTACATATTCTTATATCCAAAAATTCTATAAATTTTTTTACATTATATTATATATGCTAATACTTTGGGTTTGATTGCTATATTTGCAACTATTCTATTTAATGTAATAGGGAACTTATGACAAACATGGACATAATTTAATAAATTTAGGGTAAAAAAACTCACCTTTTTCATCTAATATGTTCTTTTATGGAAAGTTAACAGTAGAGCCAATTCACTTTCTCTCTCTCACTCTCACTCTCACTCATTCAACTATTGAGGTTTTTTTAGTGGCTTTGGTTTCAAAAGGGTATCATCATTAGTAGGGGAAAAAAAATCAAAGAGGGTCATTTTAGATATGGGTCTCGTATAGCTTTTCTTAAATACCCTCTTTCTCCTTTTGGCTTTTTATAGTAAATGAAAAACCATATATGAAAAATATGTAAAAAAAAGAAGCTGAGTCATTATTCAATTAACCCCATTAGAAAAAAAAAAAAAAAAAAAAAGTTGACGTCTTTTGCCCTCCACGCAGCTTAAAACTCGCAGTGTGGCAAAATTTAGACAGTCTGTTAGACACGTCTCATTAACCTACCAAATTCTTTATATATATATATATTATATTTACTTTGTTAATAAGAAAACAAAAATACCCCACTATAAAAAATGTGTTAGAATTATAATTATAATTATAATAAGAAAAAAGAGTGTTATTATAAGTTGAAAAACTCACGAGGGATTTCAAGTGAGAGAAAAATAAAAAAAAACAAAAAAAAGACAGCACTAAAATAATAAAAAGAAAAAGAAAAAAGAGAAAGAAAGCGAAAGTGAGTAATATTTAGCAATAGGGCTTATCGCATGTTTGCTTCACGCAAGCAGCTAAATGTAGGTGTTAAGGCTTTGCTCTCTCGCGTGGCTTTAAAGACTTTCTTACTTTCATTTTCTTTTTTTTTTTTTTTTTTTTCCTTTTTAAATTTGTTTTATTTTTCTCTTTTAAAATCAAGTCTCTTCTTCTCTTCTTTCCCCTCATTAAATTAAAATCCTCCCCCAAAAATACATTTCTTTCACTACCACAATTTCCACCAAACCCTGAAAAACCCTCTTCTCTCCCTTTTCTTCTTTCCTTCCATCTCCCTTCAAAATCACTTCTATTAAGACTAAATAAATCCTCTATAATGAGTGCCAACCCTAGTACTAGCGGCGGCGGAGCCCCGGGAACTGCCAGTACTGGCGGTGGTGTCGGTGGCGGCGGAGGAGGTCCATGTGGGGCCTGCAAGTTCTTGAGAAGAAAGTGTGTTCCCGGTTGCATATTTGCCCCTTATTTCGACTCCGAGCAAGGTGCAGCCCATTTCGCGGCCGTGCACAAGGTTTTCGGAGCCAGCAATGTCTCCAAGCTCCTTCTTCATATCCCGGTCCACAAACGTCTCGACGCTGTCGTAACGATTTGTTACGAGGCTCAAGCCCGCCTTCGGGACCCTGTCTATGGTTGCGTCGCTCATATCTTTGCTCTTCAACAACAGGTAAATTTTGATTGATTGAGTTATGTTCAATTTGAAATATATATATATATATATATAATCATATTTTGTTCTCACTCTTTTTATTTCTTATTTTGAATAACAATTACTATTTAATGGAAATAAATGATTCTCTGCCTACTAACATTTCAATTTTGGAATTTTACTTGTTTCAAACAAAGGCTAGTTTTTGAAGCTATTTCTGAAGTCGGAAGATGAGTTTTTGTTTTTTTTTTTTAAAAAAAAATAAAAAATAGGGTGTTTGTTTTGAGGATTTGAAAACCCAAATAAGGCAATTAAAATGGGATTTAGAGATGTAGGGCTGTTATACCCTTAAATACTAGGGTAGTGCCCTTAAATTGGTAAACAAAAGCTAGTAATTTTAGTTAGGGTGGCAGTTTAAGTTTATATATATATATATTTTACCCTACTATTGAGTTTACTGAAATCTAGACCTATCACTCTTTTGTTGATTATTATCAAATCATTTCTTCGGCGGTTACTACGGTAATATTCCCTAATCAAAATGATCTGTCTTTTTTTTCCTTTTATTAAGTGTTTTGGGGGATTTTTTGTTGTTTTATTATTATTATTATTTTGCAGTTATTAAGGAATTGGTCGGTCTATTGCCTTAAAGCTAAGCCTTTGATTAGAGAGACGAGAGTCATTTCCTACGTTTCCCCAATTTTTAGCTTCTTGTCAGTGTATCTTCTAAAACAACACACACGATATCAATTGTTTTCTTTTTTTTTCTTGAAAAAATATTTTCTACATTTTCTTTTTCTTTTCAAAGCATAAGTAATCTTTTTTATTTTGTTTGTCATTTTTTTTTTTTTTTTTTTTTTCACATTTGATTTAGTTTCTATATGTTTTAGAAATGTTTTGTTTTGGAAACTTTTTTTATACCCACGATTTTAATTGTTCTGTTCTCTACGTTTAAGAATATTTTTAAAATTTTAAATTAAAAACCTAATAATTGAGTTTCGTTTAGTAACCATTCTATTTTTTGTTTTTGAAAATTAAGCTTGTGAACACTACTTCTACTTCCAAAATTCTTTCTTTTTATCTACCTTTCACCAATGGTTTAAAAAACCAAATCAAAATTTGAGAACTAAAAAAAATTGGTTTTGTTGTTTAAATTTGGCTAAGAATTCAAACATTGTACTTAAAAAAGATTTAAATCATTGTAAGTAATATAGATGGTATAGACTTAATTTTAAAAAACAAAAACTAAAAACCAAATGGTTCTCAAACAAGATTTTAGTTTTTTGTTTTTGTTTTTGAAAATTAAGCTTATAGACATCACATCCTCTTCAAAATTCTTTCTTTGTTATCTAGTTTTTACCAATTGTTTAAAAAACCAAGTTAAAATTTTTAAACTAAAAAAAATAACTTTTAAAAGGTTGTTTTGTTTTTAGAATTTGACTAAGAATTCAACTATTATACTTAAAAAAGATACAAATCATTGTAAGAAATTGAGAGAAAATAAGCTTAATTTTCAAAAGCAAAAATAGAAAACGAAATGGTTATCAAATGGTGCCTAAAATTTTTCTTTTTCTTTTTGTTTTTAATTTAGATGAGATTTCAAAAGTATTAGTAACAAATGGAAAAAAAAAAACAAAGAAATTGGTATAATTTTGAAGAATATCAAACTAAAAATGAAGGTTTTGAGTTAAAATTTTCAAGGTGAATGAAGTTTATGGACTACAATTTTAAACAATTTTAGTTCACATGACTTGATTAGAACAGGAGTTTTAACATTATGGTTTTGATTGTTACATTTACTTTTAAGTCTTTAATTGGTTAAAAAATTAGTATTGGAGTTGTCATAGAAGGGGTAACAAAGTATATGTGTATATATATAAAGAGATCTTATCCAAATACTATATAGTTCTAATAGTATTTTCGGAGTAAATGTAGTACTTTTACTTCTTTTTTTTTAACCTAATATGTATACTGCATATATTAGCAATACCTACTGCGTAAGTATCTGTGTACTATTAACAGTATGGTTGGTAATTTTTTTTTTTTTTTTTTTTTTAAGAAAATAGTACAAAAATGAAAAATTAATTTTATACTTTCTAGCTTCCATTTTAAAACATTATTTTACCTCAAACAACAATGAAAACAGAGACTTTTACTGATCACTTTCTTATTTCTTGTGTAATCTACTCTCCCAATAATATATTTTTACATCTTAACCTCAACTTTCACTATGAAGTTATTTCTATACTTTTTAAATACAATAAACATAGGACAAGCTCAACAATAATGGATATATTTCTTCTTTGAAGTGGGAGGTTTGATTTTTTTATTCTTACAATTATTTGTATTAAAAAAATACAATAAACAAGACATGTTTTTTGTTTTTATATTTTTGCGTCGAATTATATTTTAGCATTTTTCTTTCTTTTTTTTTTTTTCAATACCTTATACTACCACTAGTATGATCTTATTTCTATAGTTTTCTCTCTCTCTCTAATCAACCTATCTTAAAATGAGGGTTTTAAGAGTACAAAAATCAAAATCGACCAAAAGCTCATTTCTTTTTTGGTAAATTGTAAAAGTTGTCCCTAAAATATGGTGGGTAGTTGTTATTACACTGTCGCATTTAAAATTGTAATAATTGAGTCCTTAAACTTATGTAAATGTTAATTAAAATTAAACCTTGACACTTATATAGTTGTAACAATTAAGTCTATATGTCCAAGTGTCTACAACTGTACAAGTTCGAGGGCGTAATTACAATTACTACCAAACTTTAGAGTGGTTTTTGCCATTTGCTTTTTTTTTTTTTTTTAATGCATGGTGGAAGTATGTTTTTCCCTTTTTTTGTTATTTAAAAAAATTAATTTAATGTGGGCCACAAAACATATAGTTTACATGGGAATATTTTTTTCCCTCTTTTTAATGATCTTTAAGATTGAATTAGAAGGTTAATTTATATACATGTGAATTAAAAACGTTGGCAGGTGGTGAGTTTACAAGCCGAGCTGACGTACCTTCAAGCCCATCTAGCAACACTGGAGCTCCCGTCGCCGTCGAACCCATCTCCGCCACCTCCGCCGCCAAGTTTCCCGGCACAAACCCCGCTTTCCATCTCAGACCTGCCGTCCGCCTCCTCCCTGCCGGCTACTTACGACTTGTCGTCCCTCTTCGACCCAATGGCTCAGCCTGCATGGGCCATGCAACAGCAGCGGCTCGACCACCGCCATTTCGCCGGTGGAGGTGGCGGTTCATCCACGACGGCAGGAGAGGGCGACCTTCAAGCCCTGGCCCGCGAACTCCTCCTTAGACACGGCGCTCCGCCGTGCTCCGACGCCTCGACGCCGCAATCGCTCTCTAAATGAAACTTTTTTTTTTTTTTTTTTTTTTTTTTTTTAATTTAAATTCTTGCCTCTTTGATTCCTCTTTTGTCAAAAATTTTACTGGAAAATTAAAGGGTGCTAGAATTTGGTCTTCTTTTCTTTCTTTCTTTTATTATTTTTTTTAAAATGTTTGATTGGAGTTAAAAGGCAAGAAAAAGAAAAAGATTAAAAAAAAGTTAATAACCCAATAACCATTTATTAATCTTTTTTAGTTTATTATACATGTTTAATTTTCTGGTTCTCCCTGTTCAGTTAGTTTTCTTCGTTTTAAATAGTTAGAAATAGAACACAGATTAGTTCATACATGTAGCTATTATTACTATTTTTTTCTATTTAAAATTTAAGATTAGGCCTTTTTTGTTATTTTTTCCTTCTTTCTTTCATAAACATTCCATCATCAACCATTGTTAGATTGGTTGGCTGAGTCACCCATAAAAAAATTATGTCAAATTGCAAAAACCACCCTTATAACTTAAACTTTCAATTTTAAAATTCGAACCCTCAAAATTATATAAATATTCAGATTTGGTCAAATTGAACCTTTAAACTTACATGATTGTATAAATGTTAACATTTAGGTAAGTTTAAGAGTTCAATTTTTATCATTTGTGGGTCCAATTTCTACCATTATTATAAGCTTAAGGGGTCCAATTTTAACATCTATTGAAGTTTAGAGGCCTAATTTTTATAATTGACAGTTTGACAGTGTAATTGCAACTACGACTTATACTTTAGAGACGGTTTTCGCAATTTGCTCAAAAACTTATGGCGAAGGTAAAAGCGCATATATATTTTATGAAATATTTAATGATGATAGCAGGTCTTGGAACTAGTGAGGTTGAGAAATTTGATCTTCTAACTTCTTAGTGAAATTGCTTTTATTCTCTATATTGAAGTATGTTTTGGTTGAATTCAGCATCCGTAAGAAATAATTTTTTTAGTGTTTAAATCCTTTTTAACTCTTAAGCACATGATAAATGATTTTAAGCAAACCCTTAGTCGTTTTTTAATTTCTTGATTTTCTTTTCTTTAAATTTTATGTTCAAATTTGTGAGAATCAATTAGATTTTTATGTAAATTTCATGTAAAACAACTCTATTTTAACCCATTTTTATCAGCAAAATGTTTTCTTATAGACAAATCCACATGACTAATTTATAGCATTATTATTACTTACTCTTACTCTTACATTTTCTTAATTTCTAAGATTGATAGTGTGTGTTTGAAATAACTTTTGAAATCTATATTTTTAAATAAAACCAATTTTCCTATAAACACCCTTTGAAAAAAAAATTAACAATTCAAATGTGTTTAGTTTAGCGAGGATCATAAGTGTTCCAAAAATGATTTTGAAGCAACTAATGTAAAATGTTCCTAATATATAATAAGAAAATAAAATATATTTATAATTAATATATTATCACTACAAAAGATATCATCTTAAACCTTCTTTTAACCACGTAATATATAAAATAAATTTTTTATTGAAAATATTCCTATATATATTTTTAATTTCTCTATGTTTATAGGCCCATCAATCTTAATATTTCTTTAAATTAAAAATTTAGTCCCGGACTTTCATTGAAATCTAAAAAGTATATGATAGGTTCCTATATTTTATATTTATGTCAATAGACCCATGAATGTTGAAAATAAATATAAAAAAAGGCCTCTAAACTTTGAAGTTTATGAATTTAACGGATTCCAACATATTTAATATTTTTTAAATTAATGATTCTTTCAAGTAAAAATTTTAATTTTGTATATACTAAAATACTTACTTTAAAAGGCTATGGGAGAAACATACAATTAGAGGAAAAAGACAAAAGATAGTAGACTTTTCAAAAATTTTAAAGTTTAGTAATCTATGAAAAATCAAAAGTTTATAGGACTTATTAGTTACAAAATTAAAAGCTCATGAATTATTTGATAAACTTTATGACTAAATTTGTAATAAAGCAATTATAATCTGTCAATAGCTAAATTTAAATCATTTACTAAAAAGTTTGTTGTATACATTTTTATTTTTGTTTGAAAAGTTTCATTTTTCTAAAATTCTGAATTTGACTAAGTAGTCTTTCTAATTTCCCCTATTTCGGGCCGAGCCCTAACCTGAACTGAGTTTGGGCTCCTTTACCTTGTCCCATTTACTATTTGGGCCTTTGACTCTATCTTCTCCTTAGATATTGCGATATTCGTAAGGATATTGGTAATAGATAGTAAAACAAGGAAAAAAAATATATACATCTCTTTAAAATATTTGTAAATATGGAAGTGTTGATTAGTCAATTTTTAAATTTTTTTTTCTAATTTTTAATTATGTCTTTACCTATCTTATCTTGTTGCACACCTTCATCTTCTCTTTCTTTGTTTCTTTTTCTTATTTTATTTTATTTCTTTTTAGAAAATTTTTAGAAATAACACCTTTTAAGTTTTTACCTTACAAAACTAGCACCATTTTTTAAAACTCGTTCAAATAACTTTTCTCAGACCATCTCGGACAAGAGATTACACCGAGATTCTAGTAATTGTTCTAAATTATTATGTGATTTTCCCAAAGCTTATATCAAATCTTATAAATTTTCAAATTTTCTCCAAATTAGATTATATTTACCAAATATTATATCAAAATCTTACGTAATTTTTTAAATCTTTAGCCAAATTTCTAATTTTCAAATCAATTTACCAATTATCCAAATGAATTTTGTAGATGAACCTCGAGTGATTGATTTTGATTCTTAAATGTTTGGAAATATTAAATTTTCCAAAAACAAGTAAAATATGGAAATATAAAATCTTAGTATGAATCTCGGGTAGATTAATACCGAGATTTTATATATTTTCCATATCTTACTTTTTTTTTTTTTTTTTTGCAAAATTTAGTTTTGAAAGATGGAAAGTTGAGGATGCTATTTTTGACAATTTCCCATTCTTTTATTCAGTTTTTGACTCTTTTTTTTTTCTTTTCTTTCTTTCTTTTTTTTTTTTCTTTTTTTTTAAATTTTCATTACTTTCTCTAGTTTTGCATCTTCATTTTTTTTTTAATTTTCTTTTCTTTCTCCGGCTTTTGCTTCTTCCCTTTTATTTTATTTTCTTTCATTTATTCCGTTTTTGCTTCTTCTTCTTTCTTTCTTTTCTTTCTTTCTTTTTTTTTTTTAAATTTTCTTTCCTTTCTCAAATTTTTGCTTCTTTCTTTCTTTTTCCATTTTGTTTAATTTTCTTTTCTTTATCTGATTTTTTCTTCTTCCTTTTTTTTTTCTTAAGAATTATGCGGCTAAGTTTCGTACCCAAGATTAGAAAGTATCTAATTCATAAGTGACTTAACAATTACAAGCCAATCATCAAGTTTGATTATTATAACGAAACATTAAATATAAATAACAAATGAAAACAGATTTGAAAGAAACTTTTTTTTAGTCCACAAATTTACATCATTATTAGAAACATTTCTTAAAAGTTTGAAATAAGAAACAAGAATAGTTATTAAATAAGTTTATTTCTAAATAAATGAGAAATGCGAACACATGCCAATAAATTTTTTTTCTTTTTACAGAGCTTTAAAAGTATGATATCTATCCGAAATAAACTTGAAAAAATTGCATAGATGGCCCAAAAAGTGTTGGAATTTGTGTCCTAAATCTCTTTTATATTCTCGTAATTTGTAAACTTTATATAAACAAATTGTTATTAATAAAATAATTGTTATTTTATAAGCATACACTCGATCCAATAAACAAAGATCTTAGGTTATTTTGTGTAATTTAAACATGAATGTAGAGACATACAGGTGGATCATGTTTAAATGATAACCTAAACGGTCTGTAGTAAATGGATAAGACTGGGTACTGGTGACACTATGGATACGACCCGCTTTGTAGATGTTACAAGTGTTGTAAAGTGCTATAAATGATCTGATCCTGATCATTCATGTGGTGACATATGTGTAGGGGTATCCTATACGAAGAGTTTGTATAAGACTCGACGACGAAATGATTAGTCTCTTATATAACGCCATTAATAGTAAAGACATACATTTCACCAAGATGACCATAGGTGACATGACATGAATCCTGAGTGAGTTGTGAACTCCTGCCTATGAAAGTAGTCCTTGTTGGGATTGGTATCCTAAATCTCTCTTGTATTATTGTAGTTTGTATACATTATATAAACAAGATATTGTTAATAAAATAATTGTTATTTTATGAACATTTACTAAATCCAATAAACTAAGATCCTAGATTATTTTATGTAATTTAAATATATATGTGGAGATATATGTGTGGATCATATTTAAATGATAACCTAAACGGTTTGTAGTAGATGGATAAGGCTGAGTACCTTATCCTGGTGACACTATGGACACGACTCGCCTTGTAGATGTTACAAGTGTTGTAAAGTGCTACAAATGACCTGATCCTGATCATTCATATGGAGACATGTGAGCGGGGGTATCCTATACGTATAGTATGTATAAGATCAGACCACACAATAACTAATCTCATTATATAACACCGTTAATAGTAGAGACTTACATTTCATCAGGATGACCATAAGGGACATGACCTGAATCTTGAGTGAGTTGTGAACTCCTGCATATGAAAGTGGTCCTTTGATTTGCATAGGTGAGAATGGCCAGACTGCCGACTCAATATGTCTACTATTTTGGGATTCATTTTATTCGGGAGTTGGGAACATAGCTATAAAAGACAGAATTTACTTCTTCTTTGATGTCGGGGTACGTAGATAAATTGCTCCATTAAAGGCTGATTCTGAGGTTTATACAATGTGGTCACACCCTCTCTTGGCCCGAGAGGGATTTGGTCATAATTGGACTATGACTTATTGTTTATTTTAGGGATCAGTGATACATACAACTTGTATGTAACTATAGGGGTAAAACGATAATTTTGGTCTAGCTATACTTACAAGCAATTTGTGAAGGGTCATCGCACTATTGATTGGTTATATCCAATGGACACGAAAATATATCTGCAGTGCGAAGAGTACAACTGTCATTAGTGGAGTGACTGACAGTTAATGGATGTTGGGTAATTTAATTAAAGAGTTTAATTAATTATCCAAATACCATTGGAGCTTTAATCGATAGGTCTATAAGGTCTCATCTATAGCTCAACAGGGATTATTGATAATTAATTTTGGATTAATTTGAATTGTTCAAATTAATTTAGGGAATTAATTATATATGATATAATTAATTAAATTAATTATATGCGATATAATTAATATAATACATTTGATACGTTATAATATAAAGTTTATTTGAGAGGAAATAAATATTTGATTATGATTCAAATATTAATTATATAGATGAGATTTATATAATTGAATTTAGTATAAATATGATTTATATTAAATACCATGCATTGTTGAGAGAAATTAAAACTATAGGTTATATTGTATTTGATAAGGATATACATCAAACCAACTAAAATTGACCGAATTAAGGTCGGTTGGTCGGGGCTAGGGGTCGGTTGGTTGGTTTTCGGTTTTCCTGAAAGAAAAGTCGAAAACTGACCGAGACATATATATATATATATATATATATATATATATATATATATATATATTTGTTTTAAATTTTTTTTAAATAAGTATAAAAGCAAGCCCATTATCACCAACCCAAGCCCAAACCTACTATTTTAGTATTGATTTATTATTATTTTTTATGTTGCCTAATTTTCAAACCCATTACACAATTTATTTAAATTTTTCCTAAAAAATGATTGATTTAAAATTAATAAGTTGCTAATTTTATTAACTTAACAATAACACATTATCAATTCATCTTTCTTTTTCATTCACCTTGGCTCCTCTAAAAAAAAAAAAAAAAAAAAAAGAAACTGATACTGACCAACATAAAAAAAGAAAAAGAAATCGACACCGACCAACCGATGTACACCCCTAGTATTTTATATAACACACACACATACATACATACATACATATATATATAATTATTAATTTAATTTAATTTATTTTAATTTAATTTAAAAATTAATAATATGTGTGTGTTTTATGTTTTTTCATCTTCTTTCAGTGGTTAGAGATTTTCTCTCTGAAAAAGAAAAACTACTAACAGAGAAGATACAGAGAATAAAATAGTTTTCTTCTTCCTCACAAAATCCTCTCCTCCCTCTTTCAAAAAGAAGCAGAGACGACATCTCCTGCCAATTCTATTCCCAAAAGAGAATACATAAGGCTCCTTTTGGTGGTGTCCTCTTCAAGCAGTTCGTGATTGGATCGAGGGATTACGTGAAGACTTTTTGGCTTCAATGGTAAGTCCTATTTTCTCCTTCTTCCTTCTTGAATTACGCATGCTTAAATTTATTTTAATGCTTAATATTTTTTCTTGCTCTAAAAAATTGAGATTCTGAGAAAAAAATGAAAATTGAGATGATCCCCTTCCACTGTGACCTTCATTGGTTCTTTAAAACAGAAGGGCACAAATTAAAATATTTGCGTATTTGTATACCTTAATATTTGTTTACAGAATCAAACGAAGAAGAAGAGTTTGGTTTGGTTGTTCGTTATTTTTACAGAATTACCCTTGAAAGGCAACGAAAAGAAAAAGGACTGTATGAATATTCGTAAAGGACAAGAAAAGTGACAATAAGGTGATCGATAGCTATAATTGATAAAAGCTATCATTGATAGCATGTTATCGGTAATAGAAACTAACATTACTAACACGTTATCGATGATAGAAACTACCATTAATAGCATCGATGATAGAAGTTACCATTAATAAGACGTTATCGATGATAGAGAGCTTTCACTGGTGGCATGATATCAATGAGATCATGGATAACATCTTATTAGTGAGATCATTGATAGCATCTTATCAATGATGTTATCAGCGAAAGAAGTTATCATTAGTAACCATGATATGAGTGATATTAGTGATATTAATGATAGGAGTTAGGTGAATCTATATATCGAGTTTCTTTGAAAGTTCAAAATTAGTTATAGAAGTCTATCATTGCTAGTCTTAAGTGTTAATATGTCAAGATTGACTCTAATTGATGAAAGTCTATCAGTGATAATGATTGATAACTGCTATCAGTGATAGCCGTGATAGAAGATTATTAGTAATAGCTACTGTGTTAATCTTTCAAAGTCGATAGTCATTTATGAAAGTTTATCAGTGATAGCCACTAATAGTTTTCCATCACTGGTATAGCTCAATCTTTCAAAGTTGATAACCACTTATAAAAGTCTATCATTGATAACCATTGATAGCCTTAACTGTTAATAATTCAATGTTGATTCCTATTGATGAAAGTGTATCAATGATATCCACCGATAATTGATAGCAAATTAAAAGCTAATATTTTAAGATTGTATTAATATTTCTCAAATTAAAAGCTACCTCTGGTAGCAATTAATAGCAACTATCAAAGATAACTTTCAATTTGAGAAAACCGGGAAGAAACGAGTAAAATGGTGACTAGGTGTGGACTTTTTAGTCTTTTACTATTTTATGTTCTATATATACAATTATTTTATCCTTGTACTATATATTTTATTATTTTGAACTTAAATTCTATTTATGCAACCAGCCTAGATATTATAAAAAATTATACTTTTATAATGATCTTTGGGTTTTTTTTTTCCTTCAGAAGTTTCTAAAATTTATATTAGTATGAGATTTAGTCAAGTTCACATGGCTGACATGTGGAAAATCAGTACTTGAAAGTCAATGTTTGATTATGTGGAAATCTAACATGCCCAAGTCACTTAATTAAAAATTCATCCTTCGCATCCAATTTGTTTATATTATAGGTTAAATGGTAAATTTGATCACAATAGTTTGGACAAAGTTATAATTTACTCCCATGATTTTAAAAGTTAAGATTTGATTGCTATAGTTTGATAATATCTCATAAATAAGTGTATGGTTTGATAAAATCCTCATACATAGTCCTTACCATAGTGACTATTTATATAAACCTCAAATTTGTCATTTTATCTATATTATATCTTTCAGACATAGTAAACACAAAATCAAAAGCTTCCAATCTCATTAGATATAAAATTCAATTTTATATCTATTAAAAATCATTTCATTAATAAAGAAAATGGAATATGTCAAGAAACTATTCTATACAACATTGAAAGTTCATAGACAACCTATTAAACTTAATGACTTATCTAGACATGTTTTTTTTATATAAAAAAAAGCTTAAATACGAATAGACACAATTTCAATATTTAGGTACTAAAATTCGTAATTTACCCTATATATTGGTATTTTTTCTTAATCCCCTGGTTTTAATCTAACGAATAGGTTGATAATCTTTCCACAAGATGTAGAAGTTAAATATATAGGAAACTCATTGGTGAAGTACTTTATACAAACCATCAAATGCCTCCAAAACAATCGCACACTCATGAATGAAGGGCACTTATTGATAGAAAAAAATGGAGAGAACTAGTAAAAGAGAGGAAGTGATATAAAACTCCAGTACTTGAATTTCATTCCAATTAGGCCTTATATAGGCTCAAAGTACATCATAAATAACAAACTAACCACCCAAAACAAATAGCACAAGACTAGCACAAAGAATAGCAACCCTAAAGACTAACAACAAGAAACTAAATATAATCAATTCTATTTTTAACACCCTCCCTTAAACTAAAACTATGCAATTTAGTATTTAATTTAAAGAAGTAGAGGAAACTACCCGAAGTAAGCTTCGAAGCTTCACAAATGTTGCTAATTTGAGAGGCTTGGTTAAAATATCTGCCACTTGATCTTCACTTTTACAGTATCTTAGATTGATAATTCCATCATTTGTAAGATTCCTCAAGTAATGGTATCTTACATCAATGTGTTTGCTTCATCCATGCAAGGCAAGATTCCTTGAGAGCTTGATTGTTGATGTGTTATCACAATGAATGATAGATGCTTCTTCTTGCTTATAATGTAAATTCTCAAGAATGTTCCTCAACCAAATGGCTTGACATGCACATGATGTTGCTGCTACAAGTTCAGCTTTAGTGGTAGATAGTGTGACAATTGGCTGTTTCTTGGAAGACCATGAGATAGCTCCTGAACCAAAAATGAAAACATACCCTAAAGTACTCTTTCTATCATTTAAATCTCCTGCATAATCACTATCGCTAAAACCAACAAGGTTTAGATTTTCTTCTTTTTGATAAAGTATGCCAAGATCAGGAGTCCTTTTTAAGTAACGTAAGATTCTTTTGGCAGCAAAGAGATGAAGCTCAGTTGGAGATTCCATAAACCTGCTAATTAAACTTACAACATACATAATATCAAGCCTTGTAGCTATTAAGTACATCAAGCTTCCAACCTTTTGTTTATAGAGAGTACTGTTGACCTTCTTTCCTTCATGGTCCTTTGTGAGCTTCAAATTGGGTTTAACTGGAGTTGTGGCCAAGTTGCAATTCTCCATTTGAAACCTGTCCAAGATCTCCAGTACATATTTCTTCTGATTGATGAAAATTCCCACTACTGATTGTATTACCTTAATGCCAAGAAAATAATGCATCATCCCTAGATCTGTCATTTCAAACTCTGCCATCATGGACTGCTTGAATTCTTCAAACATAATCAAGTCATTTCTTGTGTAAATCAAATCATTACATACAAATATACTATCAAAGTCTTGTTTGGATGTTGGAATTTAATAAAGAGAATATGTTCATATGGACATTTTTCAAATCCAACTTTAATAAAGTAGGCCTCAATTCGATTGTACCAAGTCCTAGGAGCTTGCTTCAATCCATACAAAGCCTTCTTCAAGCGATATACCTTTCTTGCATTACTCTGTTGAACATATCTAGGGGTTGATCTATGTAAACTTCTTCATTCAAGTTGCCATGCAAAAAGGCTTATTTCACGTCCATTTGAAGAATTTTCCAATTGCTTTGTGTTGCCAATGCTAACACCAGTCGAATCGTATCATGTCTTGCAACCAGAGCGAAAACTTCATTGTAGTCAATGCCAATTTGTTGCTTATACCTCTTTGCAACAAGACGAGCCTTGTATTTGTCTACTTGGCCATTTTTGTTCACCTTTGTCTTGTAAACCCATTTAACACCAATGGATTTTTGCCCTCTAGGAAGTTCTGATAGATCCCAAGTATTTTTTTTCTCAATTGACTTAATCTTTTCATCCATGGCCTGCTTCCATTTTATATCTTTGACAGCTTCTTCAAAAGTTAATGGATCACATTCTGATAATAAAGCATAATGGACAAATGCCTCATCAGAAAGATCACCACTAACTTCATAATCTTCCATCCATGTTGGTCTCCTTCTAACTCGTTGTGATTTTGAAGAACTTGCACATCTTGTTTAAGACTTAGTAGCCTCAAGCTCTTGAATTTTCAAGTTGAGGTGTCAAAGATTCATCACTATCTTCAAAATTCACAGGTACTGTTTATTGCTTTAGAGTATCTTCTATCCAATTCCAAGTGCTTAGTTCATCAAATATAACATCTCGACTAATTATAATTCTACCCGTGATTGAATTGAACAGTTTGTAAGTCTTTGATTGCTTACTAATGCCAAGAAAGACACATTTTTGGCCTTTGTCATCTAGCTTCCTTCTCTTCTCGTTAGGAATGTGTGCATATGTAATGCACCCGAACACTTTAAAGTGATCAACTGATGGTTTACGCCCATCCCAAGCTTCTTGAGGAGTCATGTTTTTCATCGAAAAAGTTGGACTTCGATTCAAAACATGAACACCCCAATTTACTGCTTCTGGCCAGAATTTCTTTGGAACTCTCCTATTTGCAATCATACTTCGAACCAAGTTAAGGATAGTATGGTTTTTTCTTTCGGCAACACAATTTTTTTGAGGTGTGTAAGCTGCTGTCAATTGGTGCCGAATTCCATGCTGAGCACAAAAATTTACAAATTCTTGTGACATATATTCTCCTCCACGATCCGTTTGAAGGGTTTTGATTTTTCTCCCAATTTCATTTTCAACTACCGCTTTAAAGCTCTTGAAAATTGAGAATGCTTCAGACTTTTCCTGCAAGAAATAAACCCAAGTTTTTCTGGAAAAATCGTCAATGAAAGAAATAAAATATTTTTTCTTCCCATTTGATACTGAGTTTAATGGGCCACATATGTCAGAATGAATCAACTCCAGGGATTTACGTGCTCTCCATGCTTTACCTTTTGGAAAGCTCTCACGATGTTGTTTGCCAACAACACAATCTTCACATACTTTTGTGGGAGGAAATATTTGGGGAAGGCCAACCACCATTTGCTTTTGAGAAAGGATTTGCAAACCTTTAAAATTCAAGTGAGCATATCGCAAATGCCAAAGCCATGTGGGGTCTTGATCTACATTAGTCTTGAAACATAACTCCAAACATTCTAGTTTGAGTGAGAACAACTTGTTCGAGGCCATTTCAACACAAGCTATCAATCGTCTTCTTGGATCATATATCTCACAGGCGCCTTATTTGATAGTTGTGACATAACCCTTCTCTTGTAGCTGTCCAACACTCAGTAAATTGCTTCTCAAATTAGGAATATAAAACACATTTGATATGGGTTCAACATTGCCTTTTTTGATCTTAATTTGAATATTTCTTTTACCCACAACATTTACTTTAGAATTATTACCAAATGTCACAGTAGAATGATAACTTTCATCCAAATGAGAAAAGAGAGGCTTGTTACCACACATATGATTGCTGCAAACAGTGTCTATATACCATATGTTAGTTCCAAGCTCCTTGTTGTGGTGGCACGTCATCAATAGAGTTTCTTGCTCCTTTTCCTCAATAAAATTGGATTGCTCTCTTTTTTCATGGTTGAAGTTGGTTGTGCATTCAGACTTGTAATGAACAAACTTATGGCAACGATAATATTGAATGTTGGACTTATCAAGTCTCGAGTTGTTGTTGGATGTTTTCTTGTATGGATCATGTCCACCACCTCGTCTTCTTCCTTGCCACCTTCCACGACCTCGACCACGTCCTCTATTGATCCTCTCCCTGTAGAGTTTTCACCATGAGTTGAAGTTTTCAGAGCTTGTTATTCAGTTGAACCTGTATTTGACATCATTCTCTACTCATGCACAAGTAAAGAACTTTGTAATTCATCAATTGATAATGTATCAATATTTTTTGATTCCTCAATTGAACAAACCACATATACAAATTTAGAATCCATCGATCGAAGAATCTTTTCAACCACAACTACATCTTCAATCTTTTCTCCATAGATATGCATTTTGTTTTCTATATCCAAGGCCCGTGACAAATACCCATCCACGGACTCACTTTGCTTCATTTTAAGAATCTCGAACTCTTTGCGAAGAGCTTGGAGCTGCTGTCTTTTCACCCTCGTTGTGTCTTGATACTTTTTCTTCATGGAGTCCCAAATTTGCTTGCATGTATCCTTTTGCGAAATGGTCTCCAAGATGGTACGATCAATGGCTTGAAATAAATAATTCTTTGCCTTGAGATCCTTCAATTTTCGTTCCTCTAGCTTCTTTTGGTCAACTTCTGACAAGACAACTCCAGTAGCTGGTTCATTCACTCCTGCTTCAACAATGGTCCAGTACTCTTTGGACCGTAAGAAATTCTCCATCAACATGCTCTAATGATCATAATGACCATCAAAGCGAGGAATTGCTGGTTGCACATATTTGTCTGAGGCCATTGTCTATGCTTGCTAGCTATTGTAGAGGATAAAGGAATGAGAGTTGGTTTAATGGCTATGAAAAAAGATGCCACAACCTAGCTCTGATACCACTGATAGAAAAAAATGGGGAGAACTAGTAAAAGAGAGGAAGTGATATAAAACTCCAGTACTTGAATTTCATTCCAATTAGGCCTTATATAGGCTCAAAGTACACCATAAATAACAAACTAACCACCCAAAACAAATAGCACAAGACGAGCAAAAAGAATAGCAACCCTAAAGACTAGCAACAAGAAACTAAATATAATCAATTCTATTTTTAACACTTATTTGATACCTTACATTAATTGTTGAGCTTTGGTAAAATATTAGAAGTATCGTTATGGACATCAAGCACTATAAAAAGGGTCTATGCTTTTGATGTTCGAATTATTCCAATTTGAAACACTCTAAGCTTTAAGTTTTAATTTAGTTGTATGAGTGGTATAATGTTTTGAGAGAGCGTTTCTTTTGTAATTGAGATTGAGGAAAGATTTCTACTTGATTGTAATAAATTTTTACATAGTAAATTTTTTTTGTCCATGGCATGTTCTTTAGTTTTGAGTTTTGTGCTTCCAATTTTATTGTTTTCTTTTAATTTCTATGTTATTTTTATGCTTAATTCCTATGATAACAATGAGATATTTTTTCCAACATTATTGGCACACTTTACTTGAAATGACACTAAATTAACATGGACTACTACTTTTAGAGTCAAGTTTGAAATGAAAGTGATTTTAATTTCAACATACCTTTAATCTTTATAAGTTTTTCTTTTAGATTAAAAAAAACTATATATTAAACATTAAATTGCAAATCAAACAAATTTGTTGTTGTCAAATAAGTGTATATAATTGTGTAAATATTAGACAATCAAATAGAGTCTTACTTTAGTTGTTGCCAAACAAGTATACTGAGAGTGGCTCTCGTAACTACAGGATAACTATAAAATATAATTTTAAAAAAATAATGCAATAAACAACTAAAATAATAAGTTCAACGACATTCATTTTCCATGAATTGGGACTTGTTATAATCTTTTCTAACAGAATTTTACTTTGATTATTCAACCAATCAAAAGTGAGAAAAAAAAAAAGAAGAAAAGATTAACAACAATTCAAGACTTGAAAGCATGTATTGCAAAATGACATTAGAATATATCAAAGAAAGCTTTAAATTAAAACTTACTCAATTGCATCCTCTGTCATGATTTTCATTATTCTTTATGGCAACTTCATGTCCACAAAGAGTACTGTAGTAGAAACTTTTGCACTGCCTACAAAATCCAAACCAAACACATCACTAAAAGAGATTAAGAAAAACTTCCAAAATTGTATTGTAATTTTAGCAATAGATAAAATTATTCAAATGAGCTGCCTTAGAGAAAGTTTTTCATACTATCCCATGATTGGGCCTCATCTCGGAGAACCTAGCCTCCTTAACATGAAAAGTTCCCAACAAATTATTTAAAAACTGCTTGAGTGTGACAATTTCACTTTTCAACTCCGTGAAAAGTGTTTAGATGATAATCCGACTCTCAAAACCATATAAGAAGTTGAAAAGGGTTATTTTGACGGGAAAATAACACAAAAATTTCTAAAGAGTATCACATTGTCTCTTAAAACAACGGCCAAGTGTCATTTTAAGTATGTAAACCACGTAAGAAGTTGCTAAAAAGTGTCATTGACTTTCAAATATTTTCTTTTCCTTATGTAGATCTTCTCTACATGCAGCATTTAAGAGAGTTCTTGAGAAGGTTTTTATATTCAGTCCAATATAAATTTTGATTGAATTCACAAAACTCTTTAAATTTGACCACATAGTTTTAGTAAGCATAAATGGTACAAAACAAAAATAATGGCCTTTTCCCTTTTGCCCTTCCATTATTATGTCATTGCAAACAAACAAAATTCTGAATTTAAGAGCCCTAGGACTTAACATCTCTTCTACAATTTCTCTGAGTTATGTTCAATCTCGCATCTTCCTTTCACTACCTTCTTCCATAGGAATATTACCTCAAAACCCTTCTTCCAATAATCACTAAACAACCAAAAGCTACCTTCTTTCACCACTTTTTAACCACTTTGAGCTCCTCTTCAACCTCCTTGACTCCAATGGTGATGGCAAGATCTCCACGAAAGAGCTCTGTCGGTTTCTCTATCGTGTAGGTTATAAAAAGCTTAAAGCTGCAATCGAAGCTGAAGAAATGGTGATGGAAATGGATTCAGATCATGATGGATTGATCTATATGGATGAATTCTTAGAGTGGGTATGACTTACATTCTAGTTGAAGAGAACTTTTATAAAAGATAACACGTGGTTCAACTTTTGACGTAAAATAGATTAAAATACCACATTGATCCTTATACATTTATCTTTAGTTCATTTCGGTCCTTATATACTTTCAAAATGTTCATTTTGGTTCCTATATTTTCATTTTTTTTTCTTATATATACCTTTAAAATGTTCATTTTTCTCTATATACTTTCAACTTTGGTTCATTTTGACTCTTGAATTTTTAAAAAGGGACTATTTTGGTCTTGCAATAAAAATGAAAGTGAATGGACTAAAATGGTTATTTTTTAAGAGTACGAAGATGAAAATGAAAATTTTAAAAATAAATGGACTATAATAGATCAAATCAAAAGTATAAGGATGAAAGTGAACATATTTAAAGTATAGAGATCAAAATGCACGAAAGTCAAAAGTATAAGGATTGAAATAGTAGTTAAGTCCAATGATTGCATTGTAAATCTAAATAACTTTATTAATTTCAAATCACAAAAACGTATACCCACTAATATATTTTATATATTATTCATGTTGAGGGTAAATTTATGATATTTTTGAAATAACACGACAACTCAACTAAGCATAAATTTTGCCAAACACACTCATAATTTTCAATAGCAGTGACAGAATTTTTGAACAGGATTCTGAGGAAGAATGAAGAAGAAGAAGAAGAAGAAGTTCTTGTGGAAGCTTTTTCGATATTTGATGGTGACAAGGATGGGTTGATTTGTGCTAAGGAAGTAAAGAGAACATTGTGCAAATTTGGATGGACAAAATGTGGGCTCAAAGAATGTGAAAGGATGATTGAAGGAGTGGATAAAGATGGTGATGGGTTTGTCAATTTTAGAGATTTTCGGTTGATGATGACACAAAAAGGATAATCATGGATTATTATTTGTAAGTTGAGACTTAATTATCTCTAATTTAATTTGATTTATCCAAATATTTAAAACTAGTTAAAACAAAAGTAGAAAAATGGTTCACGTTATGTGGTTTTAAACCCGAATAAATATAGAAGCGGTGGTAGAAGATTCAAATTTCTAAGCTTTGAGAAGTAAGAAGGTTCAGTATTCCTATCCTACATATTATAAAAAAAGGAGTATGTTTTTGTTTAATATAGGATAATCATTCATCTACATAGTACTCGAAGATAAATCGATCGACTATATTAACCATAAACAACTAATAACAATAAGCTTTTTAGTAGGAGAGAATCATAAAGAAAATGGTATTAAACATTAGAGCGTCCGTATTAGTGACTTTACGAACTTAGGAATAGATGGTCTTCCAATCAAATTTCGTTCCTAACACATCATAACAAAAAAATATAGTGTGTTTTACGTTTTTGTTATCCTCCCATAATTAAGAAAGAGAGTAAAGTTTTGGACTTTAAAAAAAAAATCCTGTAAATTTTCAGATATACCCTTTTTGTAGCCAGCTTTTAATAGACTCAAAAACATATTTATTTAAGGCTGAGAAGAGAAATAGAAAATTTTAAAGTTTTATTTGAAAAAATGACAAAAAGATTTCAAAATTATAAAAATAGCAAAATGAATTTATATAATAAAAAAAATACTAATTAGTAAATGACAAAGCTACCCTAAAATAACAAAATTAAGTACAAACGAGAATGAAAAGATACACGGTTTCGAATACCACAAATATACTTTGCCTAAACATTTTAGAACTACAAATACACAGTATCTAAGAAGCAAAAAAACAAAAATTAAAAGTCACCCAATATGGTCCTTAACGCTTCTAGCTACCTAGAAAACGTGTATGCGAGGGAAGATGACGATCTGCAGGTCATTAGAAACTTATGGATGTCTACAACGATAGACTTTCTCCAAGGTGAGAAAGTTGATTGTACTTGTTGTTGGTAAGTGATATTTGAAGGAATTGCAGTTTTAGGATGATGTGGCTATTGAAAATAAGATTGCGTTTGACACCAAATCAGTTGCATCAGTTGCAGGGAGTTTCATCGTCTTCATTGCATGTGACAATTTTGCTCATAGGATCGATCTTGAAAGCCAATTTTAAACACTATCAATCCCAGAACATCATTATGAAAAATCCCAGAACATCATTATGAAAAATACGTGCGAGCGAAAAAGGTTGGCGACCTTGCGAGAATGGTCGTCAAAAGCTAGCCAATACGATGGAATTCAAGAAAGGGTTGCTGAACCAACGATAGCAAACATGAAATTGAGGAGAAAAAGAGATTTTGGGGTGGCTAAATGAAGAAGATGAGATTTAGGTTTTTTGTTATCTTATTTTGATGATGATGATAAACGTAACAATATATATACATGCATATGTTTCAAACATTTAAAATTTAATTCTCATTTATATATTTCTTTTTAAGTACAACAAGTCATTTTTACGTGTTTCTATATGAAAAATTGAAAACATTGAAAATATGAAAAAAAAAAATCAAAGTAATTTAATAACCATTTGTATAAAATAATGAATTTAGATACATTTGAATTTGTAACAAACATATAAAACAAATCAAAAGTTAGTTAGATAAAATCAAATTTGATAATAAAAGATAAATTCAAATATAAATTGGAGAGAAAAATGAGGAAGTTTTTGTTTATTGTAATTAATTCAATAAGTAGTTAGATAAAATCTAATTTGATAATAAAATATAAATGCAAATATAATTTTGGGAGAAAAATCAGGAAGGGAGCTCGTTTATTTACAATTTCATTTGAGCTTCAACAATTACACTGTATTTATAACTTCATCAATCACAAAACCTACGAAAGAAGCATAAACCATTGTATAGGTACAGCAAAAACAGCAAAATTGTAAAAGTGAATATTTATTTGTTTGTCAAAAAGACAATTTAATGGTATAATAATGTAATAAGATGATTATGAATAAAAGGTGATTAAAAAAATACAAAAAACGATAAAATTTAAATGGAATATATAGTTTGTTAGATGATAATATGTATAAAATATTAAGTAAAATCCTAATTAGGATAAAAAAAAATTTAATCCGAATTTAAAATAATAAAAAAGAATAAAATAATGTAAAATCTTAGGTTGTTTTCAAATATAAGAAAATGAACCAAAATATAACAATCTAATTGTGATAAACCGTGATAAACAGCGATAGACTACTATCTTTGTCTATCTATGTCATGATAGACATTATCACGACCTATCACGACCTATCACGGTTTATCTGTAAATATCTTTAATAGTTTCGTCATTTAGAATAATTTTCCTTATAAAAATGGTGATAAATAAATTAAATATTGATTAATTTTGAATATTTTTTAAAAGTAGTTAAATCAAATCAAAACAAATATGAAACCATCAATTCAAATTTTAAAATGGGAGAAAAATCTAGTATCTTTATCTCTTGAATCCAATAAGTTGAAGTCTCATAATTGACGATTTCATTTATACATATTTCTGTTGAGAATTGATACACGATCTCAAATAGACGATTCCATTTACACTATATTTCTATTGAGAATTTATACATGGTATAACAATTACACAGTACTCAAAAAAATTGTTAATTGACCAGTGTAGTACGCTTTTGCTAGAAATCTTATCATTTTTATTTTCTTGACAAAAATCAAAAGGCACCTTCGATTTTGTTATTTCCTCCGATTTTCCATTTATTTATTTCAAAATTTAACATTTTAATGTTATTTTCTGCACTTCTTTCATGGTGTTTTGATCAACAACGGTATGGTCGATCTTCAATGGGCTGAGTCGGTCCAATAGGCCCATCATCAAATGAATGATAATTATTTGGGCCGTCTAAAGTCCAAATTCACAGTAGATTGTCAATTGGGAAGAAGATTTTCCACAATTTAACTCACTCTTTATATAAGTTTAATAGCCTAATTCTTACCATTGAAAATTCGAAGGTGTAATATGAGCAAATTTTAATATTTGTATAAATATATACTTTAGAAATATAAATATATATATATATATATATATATATAATATGTTAAAATTAATAAATTTTAATGGTTTTTTTTCTAGAGAACTTTGTTCTTAGATTACCTTGACAACAGCTTTGGAAGTTTTATTTTTTCCTTTTGTTCCTCCTTTTAAAATTCAAAATCAAGACATAATCAAAAGACTAAAAAAATAACAATACAATGGAACATAAAAAAGAAAGAAAAGAAAAAGCTCATGACGAAAAATGAAGATAAAATATAGATATTGTAATAGTAGGAATAAATTTTAATTAAAGACCAAATTACATATTTTTTTTTTAAAAAAAAAGACTAAATATTATAAAAATTGAAACACAATGTAATGATATGACCAAACAAAATATATATAAAAAAGTTCATTTAATTGTTTTAAATGGTAAAACTGTCGAAAATATTTTAAAATATAACAAAATATCACTGTTTATAAGTGATAAATATTAGATACGGATAGATATTGATATAGTACTATCATCTATCGATATATATCACTGTCTTTCAGTGATAGTGTCATTTTACTATATTTAAGTGAGTTGGTTCATAATAATTAATGATAAACAAAGTAAGAGTACTTTCTAACTGGGATGTTGATTTTTAACCGTTGACTCCTTTCAACCAAATATCATGGTATATAACTTCTTCTTCTTTTTTAATGTTCCTTCCCTTAAATTATATAAAACTATAACTTTAGTTATTTGGTTTGATGATGGTTTCAGTTTGATCTTTATAATTTTAATTTAAGATCAACCATGTTCAAAATACAGGATTAAATAAACTATTTTAAAACTATATCGACTAAACTGAAAATAAGTTCATCCTGTATGTATAGGATTAAATTAGAAATTCTAAAATCATAAGGATCAATCATATACAAACATATATGGTTTCAAGAAAAATAAAAAAAAAATGCAAACATACATACATAGGTTGGAACTCAATTATTATATTGCCATTAAATTTTAAAAGTAATATATATTTGTTAATGCAATGGATCAGCATGTCAATTAAATGTCTACAACTTTGGAACTCAATTATTATTCTGGTATTATGTTAAGTTACCTGAGCTTACTTTAATTACTATTAATTATTGCTTTATATTCTGAAGTATTTATTAACAAATGTATTAAAATGTTTTAATTGGATCTTTCCTTTACATAATGGGCACTTTCCCAATAGATAGGAACTCAACTCAACATATATTTATACAATTAAGATGCTCTCTATTTGCCTTATCAACTCTTTATATACCAATTTTGCCCTTTTTATCTTTCAGTTCTTAATATAATAATATATGAGTGGTAGCTGAGGTGGAAAGAAAAAAGAAAAAGAAATAAAAATAAAAGAAACGCTAGCTTGGTATCTAATGGACAAGTGAATTCTTTTCATTAATTTATTTATGGTTATCTATTTTTATATTTTTATTTTTGCAAAATTATTTTTTCTTTTAAAACTAATTTTGAAATGTTAATCGAATTTCAAAATATTATACTCTTTTCTTTCTTTTTTTTTGGCTTCGGGTGTGAATCCAAAATTCTGATAGAGTGCCATTTAGATTCATAAATATCTTGACATTTGAAAGTTTCATCCATTCTAGATGTCGGAAGGTATGTTGAGAATTTTGGATGCATCCTGAAACATGGTTTTTTTAATTACTATGTTGAAGGTATTCTCTTTTTACTTTTTACCATTCTTTATATATATTACTCTTCTTTATTTTCATTTTATATTTAAAATAAATATGGTGGTTATGTTATATTGTTTTTATTTTTTTAAAAAAAAGATACTAAAATTCAAATACAAAACAATATTTATTTTATAAAATTCTTAAATCAATATATATTATTTTTTGGAAAAAATAACAAATAAAACAATAAAACTATAATTTAAAAAGAAATTTAAATTAATAACAAAATAAGTTGTATAAATTCAAATTATATAAATTAATAAATAGTCGTTAGGGCATTCTCGAAACATCATGTAAATCATAAATAAAAATCCTACCAATCAAATATAATTATCTAAGTATACCCATATATCTTAAAAAGTAATCTTATAAAACAATATCAAATCTAAGAATGCCGTACATATAATTTTAAGTATCTATAATGATGAGTATAAATATTCTGGTAAATTACTTTTTTAAGTTTCTTATATTTTTACTTCCTATTATTTATTTATAACTGAAGGTCTATATAAGTAAACTTCTTGGTTTTTTTTAAAAAAAATAATTTTTTTATTAACATTCAAACACAAAATTTTAATAGCATTTATTTTATATCATTTATCAAATTTTCTGGGTCCTAACAAAGGTGCAAGTTAGTACTTCAAATACCATTCTCATAAAAGGAAATTCAACAAAATAACAGTAGAAAATGAAAAATGTGAATTATTAGGGTTTTGTTGGATAATTTTTTTTATTTACTTTTTGAAAATTAAGTCTATAAATACTCATTCTACCTTTAAACCTATTGATTTATGATATACCATTTATCAATATTTTCAAAAACTAAGCCAGATCTTGAAAACTAAGGCCTCATTTGATAAAATTTGGTTTTTCAATTTTTAGTTTTTGAAAATTAAGTCTATAAACATAAATCATACTTCTAAATTTCTTACTTTATTGCCTATTTCCTATCAATGTTTTCAGAAACCAAACCAAGTTTTGAAAACTAAAAAAAAACCTGTCTTTGTTTTTTAAATTTGACTTAAAGTTAAATAGTTACCAAATAGGATTTAAAAAAATAGTTTTTAGATAATAGTTTTTCGTCTTTGAAATTTGGCTAAAAAATCAAGTATTTTAATCAAGAAAGATGCAAACTATTGTAAGAAATTAAGAGGAAATAAACTTAAGTTTTAACAACAAAAAATCAAATAGTTACTAAATGGATCCGTATGATATATTAAATTCTCAAATATTTTTGGGTGATTTTCAAAAACAGAAAAATAAGAGAAATTATTTATAAAAATAAAAATAAATTTTAATTTTCTTTGATAGAGACTGATAGAAGACTATCAATGTCTAACAATCAATGTCTAACAGTGATAGAGACTGATAGAATACTATCAGTGTCTAATAGTGATAGATACTAATAGAAGTCTATTGGAGTCTATTAGTATTTTTTATTTTATAATTTTATAAATAATTTGACATTTTTTCTATATTTGAAAATTTTTCAATTTTTCTTTTCAAATTAAGAAAAGAAAAGGGATAAAATGGAATTTGTGAGGTGTTTCTCTCTTCTACTTTATCGATAGATTGAAACCCAACACATTTTTTTTTATAAATAAAAACCAACTTCTAAAGTTAAAAGAACAAAGCTTTTTTTTTTTTTTTAAAAAAAAAAAAAAAAACATAAGGAAAAAAAAAAAAAATAATGAATGGAATTTTTAAAAGGTGGATCAAATTATTAAAGGCAACAAGTACAAAAGGATCTAAGAGAGAAGAACTTACATAGTTGACACCTAGTTGATTTAGCTAATTAATGGATCCAATAATGTTTTTAAAATAAAACTTTAATGACTAATTAATAACTAATTCTAAATCAATCACTGTCCAAACACATGGCACCCCAGGAAGTTAGTCGGCTGTGTATAATCTAAAAAATTGTGTCCTAATGCTCTTCAAGTCTCTTTTTTAATTATTATTTTTATTATATGATTAAGCTTTGATTAAAGGCCATTAAGCTTGGACTTTCTCTCCATCAATCACTAAAGTGGTTCATGAATTGGATTAGGTTAGGAGGATTTTTTATTACTTAACCTAATTATATGTTCTTTTCTAAATTTTATTCTATCTAACTCAATTATGAAATATTAAAATTAGGTTGAGAGGAATTTTCTTAAACAACTTAAAAGATTTCGATTGTAAAGTACGTCCAATTCAAAGTATCATGGATAGATGATAGTCTAACTTTGTAATTTTAAAAATTTGGAGACCAAATCGATACAAACTTCAAAATTTATCGTATCCTTTAAAAATTTTCTTGTGTTGTCCCTCTCCTAGCATACCGCACTTTAAAGACTTGTATGACTTGTATTAAAGTGTTTACTTATTATAAAAATTATTGAAGTATAAAAAAACTAGAAAGAGTTATATATAAAATATATGAAATAAATGGAAACACATTAAAAAAAAAAAACTAATTATAAGTTAATTGAGTTCAAATTAACCCAGATAAATCTATATTTTATTTCAAGTTCATATAGTTTGGATTAGATTAATCAATGCAATAAAATCTCATATCGACTAAAAAGAAAATAATTATATAGTAGTTATGAAATTGAGGAGCACAACGAGAACATGGATATGAAAAAAATATACAATAATAATAAAATATAATTTAAAATAAAAATAACTAAAATTATAAAATTGGATAATAGAAAATTTAGTGGAATTTGAAGTGGATTTCTTACCAATGGGCGTATGATTTTAAGATCTACAAAATGTCACTATTTATAGGTAATGTAGCAAGTAGGATGTGAATTTACATGAACACCAAACATGAATAACTACAAGGCAAATGAACAATATGAAGGGTGACACGTTGCTACATCTATTTATTATTATAATATTCCTAATAATGGTATATTAATGAGTAGAAAACAATATTTTCATTAATATCAAATATTTTGAATGAAAACAAAATAAAACCATGAAGCTAAATCAAAGTGGAAAATATAATGCTTGAAAATGAAAATATGAAAAAGTTGATTGTCCTAACTATAGTTTAAAGTTTTTTATACTAGACAAGAAAAAGGAATATGTTGGAATAAATGGTAGGTGATTATTCGTGTAAGGTTATATTGTTTCATAAATTAACATGTATTTTCGATGTATAATTAATCAACTTGAAGAAAAGACATGATTATTCGAATGACCACGAATAATATATAAATATGTCTTTTCTTGAAATTGCATTTAAGAACTTTTCATAATCACTTTTCTCCCATGAAACTTTCTCCCGTTTTATCAAATTTTTGAAGTTTGGTTTATTTCCACAAAACACAGTTCGTTGGATCTTGTGGATAAGGTGTTACTTCCATAAGAAAGGTAATCTATTCTATTCTAGAGACAATTACTATAAAATCCAGACATTAGAATGAGTAAATTGTCTAAGGAGACAACGTGAATTTGTGGACTCAGATTCTTTTTGGTATACCAGATTCTATATTTTTTGACTTTTTAGTGATATTACTATCCATATAACAATCTTAAAACAATTTTACTCATTCATCAATTTGTATATATTCAATTTTAGAAAAATAATTTCATATATATAGAATTATATAAATCTTTATATTCTGTTTTCCACACCATTGGCATAAAAAATATATATGTTTTCTCCTCGTTTTGTTCTGCAAGAGTGTGTGTATATATGTGTGTGATTTTTATTTGTACTAAGTGCCGTGACCAACATTTGAATTTCAGTGGAGAGGATGAAAATTCACGTCCAAAACCAAATTTTGTATGTATTTTGTGTTGGAATATACTTTTTTAGGAGAAAAAATATTTTAATGTTCGGACAATTATACCTATATTGAAATTTCATATTGTAATTTTATGCCACTTTCATTATGCATCATTTTGTGTATAGTTTTATGCCTCTTCTATAAGTTTCATGTTGGTTGTAGGTTTGCACATTATTTGATGTCTTTTCATCAACATTTTAGTGGATATAACCACTGTTATGAAAGAAAAGTACTTATGGAATTTAGTTTGGTGTATTTGAATTTTGTTGGATAATCAAATGAGATTTTCCACCAATTTTCTTGTGTTGGGTTTGAATTGTGTTAGGTAAGGAAATGAATTTTTGTTGGAAAGTGAATTATGTTGTATGTAAAACAGAATTGATAGAGGATGATAGGTATACATAAGTTATATTTATGACAACAATGTTTTATGCCGTGAAGTATTTTAGTATTTATATAATGTTTTTAATTCACTTATTTTAGTCCATTGTTACGATTATGCATAATGGATATAAAGCATAATATTTTCATGACGTTTTGCGTTTTAAGCCTCATGAATAATGTTCCAAGTTTATTTGATGCCTTATTTATTTTATTTTGTAAGAACTTGTTTGGTAATACTTTGTTTCACAACTATTTGGTGATTGATTTCACATAAATTTCATCAATGATATCAAAACTATTGTATTACACATTGTTGGTGGAAATCTTGGAGTAATTTAATGGCAACTTTTTCAAATGATGACAAGAAGATTTTTTACTTTGTCAAGATTTTTTAAAAAACACGTTGTTAATGTTGAAGGAGAAACTAACAAAGAAAAGTTGCTTGCACTCGAGGTATAGAAACATATGCAAAATATTTATGCAAGAGCCATATTTTGAGTGGACTAGATGACACACTATATAATGTATATAGTGGTGGATTTGGTAAAAAGCTATGGGAATCATTTGAAAAAAATATATATATATAAGACAAAATATGTCATAGCAATGAAATTTATAGTCAGAAATTTTCTGATTTATAAAATGATTGATTTCAAAATCGGAATAAGACATATTTCGTGAATATGTCTCGTCATGGTTGAAGATTAATTATATTTTATATAGAATCCCATATATGAAAACATAGGAAATTCCTTGTGAATTATGGAAAAGTTGAAACCTTCTTAAAATTTTTGTGGGGTATTTGAGAAAATGGCTATTCCAATATGATAATCCAAGTTTTAGAATACTAGATAACAATTGTGGAATATGTTTGAGTTGTATAAAAAAACTGTTGAATACCTTTTTAGTGAATAATAATAAGTCTCGACATATATGACGAAGACTTAATACAATCAAACAACTCTTTCTAGTGGAATTATCACCACTGACTTTGCAAGGTCTTGTGGATCCACTTGTAAAAGATCTAACTAGAGAGTTGGTTGAATGTTCATCAAAGAGAATGAGATTATAGCCTAATTTTAAAAAGTTAACCAGAGAGGCAACCCAACCTAATTGACTGTAGATCCCAAGATCTAGGTTCAACGGGTAAACCGACCTCTGGATAACTTAGTGAACACTGCGTTGAATTTTTCTTCTTCTTACCCATTCTAATGATGATGAAATAGAGCAAGTGTGGTTTTAAGTTAAGCATTGCACATTTAATGACTTCTAAAAGTTGTTGAATAATTATTTATGAAAAGAGCATATATGATGTTCTTTATAGAAATATCACCTATATGAGTGTGAAGGGGATGCCTCTATGAGAATTTTAAAGCGAATTCTCTAAAACACTCATGAGATCAGACAGTATTCAAGGCCAAAATGAACACAGTTATGAGAACAAACTTTGTTATAATGAAAAACCGTGTGACTTCAGTTGTCTTAGTTTACTCTAGAACGACTGATAGTTCAAGGCATCAAGTTCACTGTATAGCTACGTAAACTCGATTGATGTGTTGGATTTTATGCCCTAAAAACTTGTAGATAGTAAATATTATTAATTAACTGTCACCAATAAAGAGTTATAAATGTTAAATCAACAAACGTTATTGTTTGTATTATTGTCTATTTTGTCTTAATAACCCTAAATCCAATAAACTAACATCCAAGATTGACTTATGAGTCTTGAACTATATGTGGAGACGTACAAGAATCAATGTTCAAGATACAACCTAAAGGGTCTATAGTATAGGGATAAGGTTGGGTACTTTATCCTGGTAACACTGTGGATACATCCCACTTTGTATTTGATACAAACGTAATTGTCCAACGCGTTCGTGTAGGTGACAAGCGAGTGGAGGTATCATATTCAATGAGTTTGCATAAGATCGGACTGCAAAATAGTAACCACTAGATGTAACACCATTGACTAGTTAGGTTCCTATTTCAATAAGATGACCTAGGTGATTTAGTCTTAATCCTGAGTATATTATGAACTCTTGTTCACAAGGGATTGTCCTTTGATTTACATGGGTGAGGGTGGTCAATTCTTCAACCCAATATGCCTACCATTTGGAGACAAGATCGAGTGGGGAGCTGAAAACATATTAATACAAGATGGAATTCACCAATTCTCACCTTAAGGGTAAGTAGATGAGTGTTCCCTTAAGTAGTGTCTCCGGGATTTGAAAAAAGGGTCTTACCCTCTCATTGGTCTGAGAGGGGTTTCTGTTTATTGATTGGACCATAAACAAGTTGTTCATTAGAGGAACATTGGTACTTAAAAAGTCAGAGGTAACCCAAGGGTAAAACGACAATTTGACCCAATTGGAGTTACGAACACTCATGAAGGACTAACTTACTGGTATTGGTCTATATCGTGGACACAGAAATATATATATAGTTAGAAGAGTGCAAGTGTGGGTCTTTAGTGGAGTATATTCACAGTTAACAAATATTGATTAATTTGGTTAATGAATTTAGGTAATTAATCTCATGTCGTTGGAGCTTTTGATCTACAGGTCCACCAGATCCCCTCGTTAGCTCAGTAGAGGATACTTAAGAGGAATAATTTGAATTGTTCAAATTAATTTGAGGAAATTATATATTAATGTGGTTAATATATAATTAATTATAAATATGATCTATAATTAAATTGGAAAGTAATATTTGAATAAGATTCAAATTAATTAATTCAAGTGAATTATATTCACAAAGAATTAATTAGAGGTTTTGCACATATACATGAGATATATATGATAATTAAATATATACATTAAATTGGGTTTATGTATAAATAGTTATTTAATTATTGTGCAAATTAAAAATTAAATAAGTATTATTTAATTGAGCTAATTAATTAAATAAATTATATTTAATTAAATGAGCTAATTAATTATATAAGTGTTATTTAATTAATTATAGAAAAGAAAAATATTAGGAAAAAAGCTTGACCCTTCTCTATATAAAGATCTTCTTATGGCCCTTTGGGAATACATTGAAACACACAGAACACAATACACAATACACAACACCATAGTGTTATTGTACAAAATTTTCTCTAAGTCATGAAAGAAAATCTTCTCTACTCTCCAAAACCCCTTTTCTCCTCTCCCTCTTCCACTAGTTGGATACCACCTATCCTTCTATTGGAATCCCAGAGAATAACGAGGTTACTCTTGTGGTAGTGTTCGAGATTGTTCAAGAAATTGTTCGTGATAAAAATCTTTGGAGATTCATTCATTAGAACTAGGAGAGGATTGTTCGTGGCACTTGGGAATCTACAAAGATAAAAATCGTTCTAATCTTTTCCCTAATGCATGCTAATTTACATGTTTATATATTTTGTTTAGTATAATGATTTTGTTTAATGTTAAATCGAATTGTGGGATGCAAAGCCTTATAACAAAATGCTTCTATTGCGGGATTTGATCCCTTCAATTAGTATCAGAGCCAATTCCCTGCATCTTTATTCTTTGTATTTTTTGGAAAAAAAAAGTCATTTAGAGGTAGGTTTCATGTTCTGCATTATGAATGTTTGAATGTTGATATGCAAAATTTGATGTTTTCGATTTTGAAACTAGTTTACATTTTAATTTGATTAAATTGTAAAGGCTCGTTCTATTTTTGAGAAATTTAATTCTTGCTTCGAGTCTGTAAGTCCGTGTCGATCGATATAGCAACGATTGCTGAAGAGATCGAGAAGAAATGGAGGTGTTCGGGGCACATTCGAAGCTGAAAACATGTAGAACAAGAGTGTTATGCCGATGAGCATTGTGACGCTGCGAAGCGCGAGACGTCTTCGGCTGCTGCTTTACCCTAATTTTCCTATTGTAATTTTATTTTATTTACTAATTAATTAAATTAATATTAATTTAATCAATTAATTTTGCATTAGGGTGCCAAAATCAATCCAATTTTTGTTGTTTAACTTAATTATGCATTGAATGGATGTATTAAATTATTTTTTTGAATTCATATTGCATATTGTATGTCATAAAGATTCAAAAATACCTACCTTAGGATAAACATGTACATGCATCATAATTAAATATAAAGGGTTATATTTTATAGATGTATGATTGAATTAACATACTCATACGTCATAATATAAGTGTTATGTTAGTGATGTATGATTAGCCTAAACATGTCCTTGCATTATACTATATATATTAAAATTGTTCTAATAAATAGTGGAATGATGTATGTGAATGCTTAAAGTTTTTATAGATTTAATAATTCATTAATTTATAAAAAGTTATAGTATTAATGAGATGGATTAAATCTAGATTGCATGCAAACATAGGTCCAAATTATTTTAAATGGTTTAAACTTTATCTATGTTATTTCTAATGGGATTAGGAATAGGTTAATTTCTTTAATTTTTGTTTTAATAGGATTGAAATGAATTTCAATAAAAGATTAAATTTATAAAATAATTTCCCATAAGGGACCTTTGTCTAAGGAAAGTTCTGTCTAGGAGAGGGTATTTAAGCTGACGGAAATGAAACACCTCCACCTAAGAACTGACCTGGAATGTGAATTGGGCAAATATTTTATAAGCATGCAATAAATGATTGATTATATTAAAATAGTTTAATAAATGAAATCAAGTATTGTTAAGTTATTCAATATAAGTGCTATATTGATTAAATTTAAATGACTTAGATAAATTCGTTAGTCAGGCTTTAACTAAGTATAATAAAACCCTAATAAAATATTATAATACTTTAGTATGAGGAAGTTGGTATATATGATATATCAAATTTCAGCTCTCGCGTCCCCAAGAGTTCAAACCGTGAGATTCTGCTCAGTTTCATGTTGTCCTGGGCACGACCTCCATACAGAAAGTGTCTGCATGGGTTAATAACAAGGTGAATGGGGAAGTGTTCATAGTAAGTAGGAGCGGGATGTGTGTCACGTATCCCACGGTCTCCTCCATTATGTTGCATCGTGAGATTTTTGTGGTCCACCTGCGTGTCATCCTAGAGTGACCATCCCTTCGGAGGGTCTCATCATAGGGGTCAGAACAACGCAAGCTCCAACAATGGATAGGGTTTCTTAGGTTAATCTTCAACAATTGTCTTTCTCTTGGGTAGCCTGTTGAAGGGTACCTTTGATCCGAAAATGGAAGGGTCACACTTATGATAAGTTAGTTTAAGAATCTTTGATCGAAACAACGATAGCTAAAAATTATAGGAATAATAGTTATTATGATATTAGTGATTGGCTGAGATTGTCTCAATTCAGAGGAGTAGTTGATCACCCTTCGGTGGTTGTTACTCTAAACCTCTGAAGTATCATTGCAAAAACTAAAATCAATAGTTTAATTAAGGTTATATGACGTGTGTTTTTGCTAAATTGATTGGATAATTAAGTAATGGGTTATGACAAAGATAACTAATAAGGTCTATTGATTGTTATATGTTTCAATATGTCTTCCATAATCATATCCTTGCTAAAAAATGAGAAATTAACCGGTGAAAACTATGCCACGTGATAATCTAACGTGAATCAAGGTAAATTCAATTTACTTGTAATAGAAACATGTTTAGTGGAAAGTTCTCACTTAACCTGGATACTGGATTCAGGTGTCGCTAATCATATTTGCACTTTCTTATAGGAAACTAGTTCATAGAATTAGCTACCAAAAAATGAAATGGCTTTCAAGTTAGGAACAAGTGAAGTCATTTAAGCAAAAGTAGTGGTAAACATCAAGTTATTTTTGGAGATTCTTACATTTTACTTGAAAATGTATATTTTGTACGTAAAAGGAAAAATAACTTAATCTTTGTATCTTGTTTGCTGGAACATGTGTAAAGTCACTTTTGATATAAATGAAGTGTTCATTAGTTCAAAAGGTGTTCAAATGTGTATAGTTAAACTTGAAAATAACTTGTATGTGTTAAAACAAACTGAGGCAAAAGCCATTTTAAATATAGAAATGTTTAAAATGTCAGAAACTCAAAATAAGAAAAGAAAGATTTCTTCTAACGCCTATCTTTGGCACTTAAGACTTGGTCACATAAATCTCAATAGGATTGGGAGATTGGTAAAGAATGGTCGTCGAAATCAGTTAGAAGACAGATCTTTACCTCTATTTGAATCATGTCTTGAGGGAAAAATGACTAAAAGATCTATTTCAGAAAAAGATTTTAGAGCCAAAGAACCTCCAGAACTTATACATTCAAACCTTCGTGGTCCGATGAATGTTAAAGCTCAAGGAGGATTATTCCATTGATGATTCCAAATGTGGCTATGTTTACCTAATGCATCATAAGTTTGAGACTCTTGAAAAGTTCAAAGAATATAAGACTGAGGTTGAGAACCTATTAGGTAAAAAGATAAAAACACTTCGATCAGATCGGGGTTAAAATTCCAAAACTATTTAGTAGAACATGGAATTCAATCTCAACTCACAACACCCGGTACACCATAATAGAATGGTATAGAGAAAGGAGAAATTGAACCTTGTTAGACATGTTCATTCAATGATGAGTTATGTCCAGTTACCTCAATCCTTTTAAGGGTATGCAGTACAAGCTGCTGTACATATACTGAACATGGTTCCCTAAAAAAGTATTTCAAAAATACCAAATGAGTTATGGACATGACGTAAAGGTAGTTTATGTCACTTTAAGATTTGAGGATGTCCGATACACGTGTTGGTGCAAAACCCTAAGAAGTTAGGACGACGTTAAAAAATATGCCTATTTGTAGGATACTCTAAAGAAACAAAAGGTGGTCTATTTTATGATCCTCAAGAAGATAAAATATTTGTATCGACAAATATTACATTCTTAGAAGAGGATCACATAAGAAATCATCAACCTCGCAGTAAACTAGTATTAAATGGGATGTTCAGTGAATCTACAGATAAATCAACAAGAGTTGTTGATCAAGTTGGTTCTTCAACAAGAGTTGTTGCTCCATCACATCCTTCTCATGAGATGAGAATGCCTCAACGTAGTGGGAGGGTTGTTCAATAGCCTGACCGCTATATGGGTTTAACAAAAACTCATGTCATCATACTTGATGATGGCTTAAAGGATCCATCGACCTTTAAACAGGCAATGAGAGATGTAGATAGAGATCAATGGATAGAAGCCATGGACCTAGAAATGGAGTCGATATACTTCAATTCTGTCTGGAAACTTATAGATCAATCAAGTAGGGAAACACCTATTGGTTGCAAATGGATCTACAAGAGAAAGCGAGACCAAACTGGTAAGGTGCAAACCTATAAATTCAGGCTCGTGGCAAAAGGTTTTACTCTAAGAGATGGGGTAGACTATGAAGAAACCTTCTCTCCTATTGACATGATTAAATCTATAAGAATACTTTTATTCATTACTACTTTCTATGATTATGAAATCTGGTAAATGGATGTTTAGAAAACCTTTTTGAATGGTCATCTTGACGAAAGTATTAGTATGTCTTAACCAGAAGGGTTCATTGAACAGGGTCAAGAGTAAAAAGTTTGCAAGCTTAATAGATCCATTTATGGATTAACAAGCATCTCGATCTTGGAAAATAAGGTTTGACATTGCGATCAAATCTTATGGCTGTGAACAAAATGTTGACGAACCTTGTGTGTACAAAAAGATAATCAACAAGACTGTAGCTTTCTTGGTTCTTTATGTTGATGATATCTGTTAGGGTTGATGCCTAAAAGTCTCGTGTCCTGTAGTTTGTAAACAGTTTGTACGAATACTTGTGTTATTAATATATGATATTTACTTCACATCTTGTATTTTGCTCAATTACTTATTTTATTTGCTTTACCACAAATCAATAAACATAAAATACCTGGTCATCTGTATGTGACTCAAACATATATGTGGTGATATACAAGTGGATCATGTCTTGAGTGATAACGAAAATGGTCTGTAGTATATGGATATAGAAGGGAAACCTTATCCTAGTAACGCTACGGATGCGGCCCACTTTGTGGAATGGTCATAAGTGTTGTGACTTGTCACATATGGTCTGATTCTGATCATTCGTGTTGGGGACATGCGAGCGGGGGCGTCCTATACAAAGAGTTTGTATAAGACTTGACCACGAAGTGTTAACATCTCGTTATATAACACCGTTCATGACAGAGACTTCACTTCACTAGGATGACCATAGGTAACATGACCTCAATCCTGAGTGAGTTGGAAACTCCTATCATTGAGGGCGGACCTTTGATTTGTATGGGTGCGAGTGGCCAGGTCGCCGATTCAAACCTACCATTTTGGGGATTCGTCTGATTTGGGAGCTGGGAACTCAGCTACATAAGATAGAATTCACTTCTTCCCTGAGGCAGGGTGTTGATGAAAATTCGGAACGCATATTATGTGTGATGCATGTCTTATGCTATGCGTTTGTACCCATGTGTCGGTGGTCATGCGTTAGGAAGGAAAGTATGCGTTGATCTCGTATGCAATGACCATGCATTCCTATCACAAGTTTTCCCGCGTTCTTGCCAAGTATAACGAGAACGCAAGTTTCTCGGGTGATCCGAGATCGAACACAAGGACTTGTAACTCAATAATGCTTGTGAAGCAACGTGTTTGAGGCGATGAATAAAGTAAAAAAGAAGAAGTTAATGGATTACACACTACTTCTACTCCTAACTAAATAGATTGAGTAATGGAAGACTTGCGATGAGAATTGGTAGATATGCAACAACTGTTAACGCATAGTAATGTTTATATCTTAAATATCTCGAGGAATCCTAGCTCGTCACACTAACGTATCACACATCTCTCGGTGGTCAACTGCATGACTATATCTCTATAGTGCATGGTTGTATCAAGCATAAGACCGTGCCTATCTCTAGGAACAATGCATACTTTGCTTTAGTGCGTTCCACCTCTTACCTTCTCAGGCAGTTAGATGCGGCTAATTAACTTATAGACAAGCATTGCAATAGCCCATCGACAAGCGTTGCTACAGCCTCTCACTAAGCAAAGAAGATTAACTCACTATACTCGCACAACACACACTTCTCGGTGGATTGCGAGTATGCGATCGCCTTTGATAAATAAACGATGATAAAGATAAAGAGGATGAAGAAGATGTCGTTGGAGAAATTTAGAGATGCATTGATTACAAAATGTAAGTATCTTAAGCCCAAAATGTAATACAATACAGAGATCAGAAAGAAAATGTAAGGCTATGCGTCAAGGCTGCTGGTAGTGCTATGGATGGATGGTGGAGACGTCTCTCTAAAGCTCTAACTCTGGCGAAAGCTTTGATCGTCACTCAGAATGAGTTTTGGAGGTGAAGAATCCTGAAAGAAAATCTCGCTCATGCTCTCATCTGTGATCGCAAGCATCTGCCTTAAGGCAGAAGCTCAGATGCCTTGAATTGAAGGTCCAACAGGCTATTTATAGAGTTTAAACGCCGACAACAATCATAATTACATTCTATTTACTGCTACCTTTGTCGTGGTATGGGCAATGTCACATCATCTTATCTTGTTGATACTCCCAAAGTATGCGTTCGAGCTTAATTCAACTGAAGTATCAACGCATTCCACCCATCTTGTAATCGCCTTTCTATTATGGTTATCACTCCGTAGCTGCAATCTCCAAGCGATGAACGCATTCGATCGATAGCCGTAACATCTATACGATGAACTTATGCGATAGATACCCACAACATCCCTGCGATGAATGTATGCGATCACCGCCATGCGATCGTCTATGCGATAGCTCGGCTTCATCGAATGCAACTGTCTTTGCGGCTACCTGGCTTCAGTACTTGCGTTTGATTTTGCGATTGCCTGTTTCCAGCGCATGCGTTTGATTCCTGCGATAGCTATAAAAATAGACAATTTGACACAGAATAACGCATAATATTGGGGTTAGTGAGGATTCTAGGTGTTGATAGACACAAAACTCAATTTTTCACAAATTCTAAGTATTATCACCGTATTTTCTACTTGTCAGCCCTCATAATTCTAAATAAAAGGCTTATAATAACTAGCATTTCTACCAGTTATCACAAGGGTAAGTAGATAGATAGCTCCCTTAAGGGTTGATTCCGGGGTTTGAACGATGTGGCGCCACACACCTTCTCTTGGCCCGAGAGGTGTTCACACATAGTTGGACTATGTTGTATTGTTCATTAGAGGAATCAGTGGTACTTAAGAAGTGAGATGTAACTACAGGGGCATAACGGTAATTTGGACTATGTTGTATTGTTTATTAGAGAAAATACTATAGTAGATATGTGATATCAAACTATAGGTTAAAAATATGATATGATTATATTTATTAATTAATTAGTTGGTTAATTATATGATAATTAAGCCAAAAATCACGTTTAGACGTGGGTTAGTGGGATCCGTCGGTTATTGTAACCGATGAATTAAAATGAAAAATGTTTTCATTTTCAATCACCCGTCGTTCAATCGCCCGAAGAGAAAGAGAAAGCGCGTTGTTGAGAATAGAAAATGATCGCTTAAAGAAAATCAAGAGCCTATACGATAGTACTCTCCGCCTAAACGATTGTCTTCCTCGCGCCTAAACAATCGCACACTGTCGCCTACACGATCGCATAGCTTCTCTAAACGATTGTACAATGTACCGATTTTGCTAAACGATCGTATACCTTTTCCTAAACGATCATTCAGTAAATTCTACACCATCGTGTAGCTTCTCCTAAACGATAAGCATTCTGCTATACGATAGCGTCTTTTTCCCTACCATTTGTTTATCGCCTACACGATCCGTGCTTCCTTCTTCCTCTACCAAATTCACCAAAGACCACCCTTTGGGTTTTCACTCCGAGAATACCCGAGGCTCTTTTCTGGTGGTGTCGTCCCCACGCCATTCATGTTCGTGGTTGTTCGTGCTACTGTTGTTGACACTGTTGCTGGGCATTGGTAGATCACGTGGAAGGTTCCGCTGCTTGGAGTGTCGAAGTTTGAAGAACATCTTCAACTGGTATGACACTATTTCCCTTGTTATTTTATTGTTCATAGCATGCCGATAATTAGTGTTTGTTTGCATAATTGTATGATTTGAATGCATAATTTTTATTTTGGTCACGGTGAGATCGGAGCGATTCGAACGCGCTCGTGGAACTCTTCGGTAAGAGATCCTTCAATATCATGCTCATTGGGAATGAGATAGGATTTCTTGCTGACGTAAAGAGATGTTGACGTAAATGAAAGATTTGAGAGATGCCCAATATGTTCTTGGAATCCAAATTATTCAGAATTTCAAGAACAGAATGCTAGCGCTATCTCAAACATCTTATATTGACAAGATGTTGTCAAGATATAACATGCAAAATTCCAAAAAAAGGGATGCTACCTTTTAGACACGAAATTTATTTGTCTAAGGAACAATGTCATAGGACACCTCAAGAAGTTAAGGAACTGAAAAGAATTTCTTATGTATCAGCAGTCGGGAGCTTGATGTACACTATGTTATGTACACGTCCCAACATATGCTTTGCAGTTGAAATCGTCAGCAGGTTTCAATCCAACACTGGACATAGCCATTGGACTACTGTTAAGAATATCCTCAAGTATCTTCAGAGAACGAGAGACTATATGCTCGTGTATGGTCCTAAGGATTTGATCCTTACAAGATATACTGATTCTGATTTACCAATGTAGATTCTAGAAAATCTATTTCAGGAACAATATTCATTCTCAAGGGAGGAGCAATAGTGTAGAGAAGCATCAAATAGAGTTGTATAGTTGATTCCACAATGAAGGCTGAATATGTAGTTGCATGTGAAGCAGTTAAAGAAGCAGTATGACTCAAAAAGTTTCTGATGGATTTGGAAGTGGTTCCAAATATGCATCTTCCGATCACTCTGTTTTATGATAACAGTGGAGCAGTTGCCAACTCAAAGGAACTTAGGAGCCACAAACGTAGAAAACACATCAAGCAAAAGTACCATCTCATCAGGGAGATAATATACAGAGGAGACGTGATAGTCACAGAAATAGTCTTTGAAGATTATCTTGCTGATCCATTTACGAAGGCCTTCACGACTAAAGTGTTCGAGGGTTACTTGATCGGACTGGGACTATGAGCTTCATAAATCTATAGAAAGTGAGAGAATATCAAGGATATAATGATGTCCTAGTTTATTGTATTTTCTCTTTTCTCAACACTGTATATATTTGTAACCCACTGGAGTTCTAGGCCAAGTGGGAGATTGTTGGGAATATCCTAAAACTCGCAGTTCGCAATCATGGAAATATATTCTATTTATCAATAAAAGTATTATTGAAGAATTTATTCAATGAAAGTGTTATTGAAATTGAAATAGCATTATGTTATAAACTCCAATAAACAAATCTATGGCTATAGTATGAATACTAAAACTTTATATAGAGACATAAAAGAGGATCAAGTTATAGTATATAGCCAAAAAGGTCTATAAGTATATGGATGAGATTGGGTACCTCGTCCTAGGGACACTATGGATGCGGCCTATTTTGTATACTGATACAAACAATGTGATCCCGAAATCGTTCACGTGGAGACATGCGAGTGTAGGCATCCTATGCAAAAGAGTTTTGCATAAGACCGAACCATGAAATAGTCACTTTTTTTTTATAACGATCGTTTATTAATAAAACTGATTATTTCAATTCGATGACCTAGGGTAACTCGATCTTAATCCTGAGCTAACTATGTACTCCTGTTTATTTGGGATTATCCTTTGATTTGCATAGGTGAGAGTAGTTCAACAACACTGCTCAACAAGTCTCCCATTATGGGAATAAGACCGGATAGATATTTGGGGACATAGTTCTGCAAGATGGAATTCGCTCCTACCTATTTTGGGGTTAGCAGATAGGTTGTTCCCTTAAGCACTGATTCCTGGTCTTTAACAAAGGGGCCCCGATCTCTCATGGCCGAGAGGGACATGGTTTATTAGTTGGATTATAAACCAATTGTTCAATAGAGGATCAGTAGGAGCTTAGGGAGCAAGATGTATTTACAGGGGTAAAATGATAATCTTGACCTAGCTGTAAATATGAATCACCTGTGAAGGATCGACTTACTGATTATGGTTAAGTTAAGTGGACGAAAATATATCTACAGTGAAGAGACTACAACCATCAAGCTATAGTGGTATGTCTCGAAGGTTAACGAATATTGTTTAATTTGGTTTACTGAGCTTAGCCATTTAATCTCAAATAGTTGGAGCTCATGATCTGTAAGTCCATAAGGTCTCTCTACTAGCTCGTAAAACATTACACCTTGAGTTAGAATATTGAGTGAATTTGAAGTGTTCAAATTCAACATTAGGGTTTGAATTTTAAATGTTCAATTTCAATTTTTAGGGGTTTGGATAATTATATTCAATATAATTAACGTTTAAATTTATCAAAATCAAAATTAAAATTAAACGTAAATTGGAGAGTTTAAAATATTTAAATATTGATTACATAAATAGGGATTCATGTTTAAATTATATGTTTTATTAGTTTAATATTTGATATTAAATTATTATTTAATTAAGTAATTAAATTTGTTTAATTAATTTTTTAAATTAAACCATTTCAAATTAAGATAACTCAATTTTGGAAATTGAATTTTAGTTTAATTTAAGTTAAAAAAATTTAATTGAATTAAACTAAAATTGAAATTGCAATTACTGGATTTATCCCAAAAATAGGATTTTGAGTGGATCTCTCCACAATTCAACACCTTGCTCACTCACTTAGTACTAATTGAAGTGTCAATTAGCTGAATGAATGAGTGCATGCATGCTTGAACTTGTTAAATACTTCAATTTCAAAAATTAGAGTATCATGCATGCTAAATTATTCAAAATTCTGATAATTTTTTGAAACTCTCTAAAACCCTCTCCAATCCCTTGTCCAATTCCTCCTAACTTTGAGTTTCCACCACTCAATCCAAGGTTAAGGATAGTAGAGAAGATACTCTTGGTGGTCTATTAAGAATTTGAAGGTCAAATTCATGGAGTTCAATAAGGATCAAGAGGGAATCTACAAAGGTATACAATCTAGAAACTTTTGTTTTAGAAAAAATGTTTTTTTAACATGCTTTATACTCAAATTAGTTGTAATTAGAGTGCTTAATGATTCTGTTTGCTTCCGTTTTATGGATGTTTATGAAGGAACTCTTATACAAGAATACTTCTGAGCGGAAGCGAGATCGTTCCAATCTATTGTGACAGAATTACCGCATTTACAATCTACCAGATTAGATATGCATTTAACAATTAATTACAAGCATGCTTTTAAGAATTAAACAATAAGAGAACGAATACATACCAGTTGAAGAACTCTTCTTCACCAAAACTCGTTCTCCTCCAAGGAAGTTCCTCTAGCTCTCACTGGGAAAGTCCAAGCAAATCGTCCACCAAAACTCGGTCGTCTACCTACAAACAGACTTCACACGAACACAGCAACAGAGAGGATACCACCATTTAGAATCCTCGATATTCTCGGTGTGAGAATCCAGGAGGTTTGGGCTTTGTTGGATTTGGTAGAGGGAAGGAAGAAGAGAAGATCATATACCACGACCAATCAAGTGAGAGAAGGTTGAAGTCTATCGTATAGACGATGTTTCATCGTTTAAGAAAAGGTACACGATCGTTTAGTAAATAGGTCGCGATCGAATAGACGATCGTTTACTAAACGCTCAGGCGCACGATCGTTTAGCAAATCCTATGCGATCGTGTAGGTTCTCGGTTTGCTATGCGATAGGCAGTATACAACGTTCGTGAGAGAATGACCGATCTTTTGCAAAATGAAAATGATTTTCATTTTATTCTCCAATTATGAAAACTGAATGAAACTTCCACTATCACACGGTTACGGAGAAAATTTCGGCACAATTATCCCATAATTGTCTAAAAGTAAATAATAAATATAATCATATTATATTCATTAACCTATGGTTTAATATCACGTCAAATGCAACATATGAGCCATAGTCTTTTATCCTCCACTAGATATAATTCATATTTATATAATTTTTCTCCAAATAATATATCTCATACATAATGTCAATCATATCAAATATAATTAACTAGTTCAATCATATCATATGTAATCGAACTCTCTCTTGTCAATTTGAACACTTCAAACTGACCCAAAAACTGATTCTCAACTTGAATCCATTGAGCTACCAAGGGGACCTTATGAACCTATGGCTCGAAGCTCCAACGGTATGTGAATAGTTGAATAAACTCTTTAGCCATGAGATCCACCATCCGTTAACTGCCAGACATTCCACTAAAGACTGACAGCTGCACTATTCTCACCACATATATATTTCTGTGTCCATCGGATATAACCAATCAACAGTACGGTAACCCTTCAAAGATGCTCGTAAGTACAGTTGGGCCAATTTATCGTTTTGCCCCTGTAGTTACATTTAACTCCTTAAGTACCATCGATCCCTCTAATGAATAATACAACATAGTCCCACTATATGTGGACACCTCTCGGGCCATGAGAAGATGTGTGGCACCACATCATTCAAGCCCTGGAATTAGCCCTTAAATGAGCAATCTATCTACTTACCCCTGTTTCGGGGAAGGAACGAATTCCATTTTGTGTAGCTAAGTTCCCAGCTCCCAAATCAGACGAATCCCTGAAGTGGTAGGTTTGAGTCAGTGATCTGTTCACTCGCACCTATGCAAATCAAAGGACCGCTCTCAAAGGCAAGATTTCCCAACTCACTTAGGATTGAGGTCATGTTACCTATGGCCATCCTAGTGAAGTGAAGTCTTTGTCATGAACGATGTTATATAACGAGACTATAACACTTCGTGGTCCGGCCTTGTACAAACTCTATGTATAGGACGCCCCCGCTCGCATGTCCCCACATGAATGATCAGGATCAGACCATTTGTAGCAAATCACAATACTTATAACTATTTTACAAAGCGGGCCGCATCCGTAACGTTACCAGGATAAGGTTTCCTTCATATATCCATATACTACAGACCATTTTGGTTATCACTTAAGACATGATCCACCTGTATGTCTCCACATACATGCTTAAGTTACAAACGAAAACCAGGGATCTTAGTTTATTGGTTTCTGGTAAAGCAAATAAAACATCCAATGTTCATAGACAATAAGTGAAGAAAAATATCATATATTATACATCACAAGCATTTGTTCAAAAATGTGTTTACAAACTATAGGACACGAGAGTTTAGGGCATCATTCCCAACAGCTTATTCCATCAATTAGTATCAGAGCATGATTTAAGCACTCAATTAACGTTAATTTGAGTTTGGTGGGTGAAACTCTAGTAATGCATGTTTGGTGACTGATATGGTTTTGAAATCAACTTTGGCATTAGAATTCTCTTTGATTCAGTTGTTAAATTTTTAATTGGCTCTTGATTGATGAGCCTTAATGTATGATTAAGGGTCTGTATTTTTATGGGAGTCATTAGAGTTGAAAATAGATTGTAATTGAAGATTCAAGCAAGCAAGGTCAGCTGTAGAAACCGAAAAATTCGCAGCATCGTGACGTTGTTCTTAGAGCATCACAATGTTATTCATCCTGAAGCCCGAGGCATTGCAACGCTTGGATAGAGCATTGAAACGTTGCTCATCCCAACCCAGAAACACGTGCGCATAAGGACCGATTCACAGGAAATGGCTGGTTTGACCGGTTTTGGCTTCCTAAGGTTCAATTCAACCACTTTAAAAGCCTTGGAGGGCCGATTCAGGTCGATTCAAGCGATCCAAAGGCTTTCTCAAGCTGTTTTTGGTTTATTTTTGTAGTAAAATAGTTTTTGCCTGCTTAGGATGCCAAAGCTGGTCCATATTAGTGTTATTTAAATATTTTATATGTGATGTATGTTATATTTAAATTAAATGTATGTGCATATTGTATGCCATGTAGATTTTAAATCTCCCTATAGGAAAGCATGTTTCATGCATTGATATATGTTATAAATTGGTTATAATGTATATAGTATGCATGAGTAGGGTTTCATTAGATTAATATAATTGTTATAGTGGAATGCTTAAGTTTATGTTATAATATGTCTATTTGTTATAAGAGTTATAAAATGAATTAGACATTTAAAATCTATAATAAAGATAAGATACATGCTCACTTAGGTTTAATAATAACTTGTTTTAATAATTAAAATATGTCATTATCTTATAAAACACGGTTACGAACTCAATCGGTCTATAATTCTATCTAAGGCTGGAGGTACTTAAGTTGACGATTTACGTAACACCACCTAACTGGGGATTTTAGCTGAATTACTGAGCATTGTTAACCGGTTTTATGAGCATGTGCGAGTGGTGTGAGGTAGTAAAATAGTTTATCACATAGACATCGTAGGTTAACTTCAAATATAAACGTTATATTTAGATAAACTACATAAACTTAGGATGTTTTTTAGCCGAAATATACCTAAGTACAAAAGATACCCAAATAATTAGAACACTTCAATGGGAAATTAATAATATATACGATATATTATTTTTAGCTCTCGGGTCCTTAAGAGTTCACATAGTGAGATCCATGCTCAGCTTCGTGTCACTAGAAGAAATTCGGGCTTTAATGTCGGTTTTAAACCGACATTAAAGGGCTTCAATAACACCAATATTACAGTCTTCAATGTCGATTGCAACTGACATTAAAGACTTTCAATGTCGGTTCCAACGACATTAAAGACCTTTAATGTCGGTTCCAATGACATTAAAGACCTTTAATGTCGGTTGCAACCGACATTAAAGGTCTCAACATTGAAGGTTGCAACCGACATTAAAGCCTGTTTTTTAAAATTTTTAACCGACATTGAAGCCTGAATTTGTCCATTTTTTTAAAAATTCCGTTGCCGAATCCATTTTTTTGGTCAAATAAGTTAAAACAACATTATATGTCTCGTGTTGGGTGAGGAAATGTCCGTCATTATTTTATATTAAAAGTTATAAAAAAAAATTGCATCGCGAGCCCATCAATATTTATCTTCCACCTATGAATTTATCCATAAACAAGAATCAATATTTCCAATCCATTATATATACTCATCAATATTTGTCTTCCACCTATGAATTTATCCACCAAAATTTGCAAAACAATACCAGAACCAGACTTTCATAGAATACAACTTACACCAAAGCCATCATTTCTCTCATTCACAAATATCAATTAATACTAATTGCATGAATAAACAAGAATCACAATACCAGAATCATAATACCATGAATACAGCTTCCAATAATAAACAGATCATATCTTCCACCTATGAATTTATCCACAAATAAGAATCAATATTTCTAATCCATTACATATACTCATTAATATTTGTCTTCCACCTATGAATTTATCTACCAAAATTTGCAAAACAATACCAGAACCAGACTTTCATAGAATACAGCTTACACCAAAGCCATCATTTCTCTCATTCACAAATATCAATTAGTACTAATTCCATGAATAAACCAGAATCACAATACTATGAATACAGCTTCCAATAATAAACATATCATGTCTTCCACCTATGAATTTATCCACAAACAAGAATCACAATACTAGAACCAGACTTTCATAGCATACTTACACCAAGCCATCATTTCTCTCATTCAAAAATATCATATTAGTACTAATTCCATTCACAAAGATCATGATTAGATAAATTTACATTCATTCTAAGCTAGCATTTACATTCTATTGAGACAAAAAAACAAGAATTACATCCTTACACAAATCGGCCAACAAAACTTGCCCATTGGGTCCGAATTACGTCGATCTCTCCTTGCATATATGCATCTTTTGTATTGAACTACAAAAAGGAAAAAATAAAAAATAAATTCAACATAAGTTTACGTCCATTTATTAAATTAAAGCTAGTACTATATAAAAAATAAATAATTTATGTATGAGGCTAGTATATTGTTACAGTGGAAATTGTGAATGACTTACCTCCCATTCTTCACTCAATCATTCATTGACGAACGATGTCCAATGATCTTGCTCTATATGAGAATATTATTGCAGTGGAAATTGCAAGACCGAGGGTTCATCCTTAAATGGAAGTATGAACTTTTGAGTCAACGTTGTCTTGAAAGTCCGAAACTTCCTAGATACAGACATTAGTATACAATCTTTGGACTTAGAGTCCACATTGAACGATATCTGCACAATGAAAAAAGTAGTTAAACAATAAACTAATAAACTACTATGCACATGAATTAAAAGTTTAGAAAACATACCGCTACACAATAAAAAAAAGTTTATCTTTTAAATGGTTTGGAACTTTTTCCAAGAATCATACATTATAGGAATTTGTTGTAGAACACAAACTTCTATATAACTCTGCATCTTCTTTGCTCCAGATCCAACCGATTGTCCATGTTCATTATAATTGATAGTCAACCGTTGCCCAGATGTCCTTATTTGTGCCAACTCAAACACTGTAGTTGGGCCATGTGGTATACTTATTCTACTATGTTTTTGTGGGATTATATTTCTATCATCCTCGCTGCTACTTATTGAAGTTTCCATGTCAATCTGCAAAAAAAAAAAGAACATTACTCGCACAAAAAACATATATTTAAATACATATAACCATAGTAAATGAAATACCATATTTGGGTCATTTGAGTTGTCAATCCAACCCACTCGAATTTTCGAATTGGTTCAAAAAACATCTTCAATCCAACCAAACCCAACCCATGTAGACTCATAGATAGTATCATAAATTGAGTCTGGGTTATCATTTTGTAATATTTACATCTCAAATATACCAGATGCAGGAGTTTCCAAGCGTACGTGTAGGGACGAGATTTTTTTTTCCTTGATTGTGGTAGAAGAAAATGCAACTTGTTTAAAATCCCACCTCAATATGAAAGGAGTCCTACCAGCATGCGCATCATCTATTTCATGGCCAGGGAACACTGCCTAAAATCTTACCCTATTTTATTCTGTAAATAAAATGTTCACACCGCAAGTTGCTGATTTATCCATAGATCACACTCATTAGCTCGCTCTAAAACATAGTGGTGTTGACTATAACTGAGTACAGAGACATTCAAAGATAGAAAGTGATAAAATTCAAATTATCACGTAAATCAACTCAGCTATAGAACAGAATCTAAATCAACTCAGCTATAGAACAGAATCTAAGAAGAACGTTTAATTAAAAAACTCATGAATTTTCAAATTATCAAAACCGATTAAAAGAACCATTCACACCAGAAGTGGTACAAGAAGAAAAATGTCAATCGAAGAAGACTGACGAAAGACCACCCAAACAAGAAATGAGCATTATCCAAAGGGGGGAAGAGAAGGGAACCAAAAAAACAAAAGACGACGATTCTATGAATCTGGGTTTTATCATGGTTTAAGCAGCATTTCCTAATGAAAGGCCAGGCTACAGTGGAGGAGAAAAAAATCTTAAAATACAGAACCTTCAGGTTGCTGCCCCAGCATCCGAAAAAAAAAATGCCTGCGCTACCAAAAGAATATTACAAAAACGAGTAAAATCCACAACACTATAACACAGGAACGGAATGAAAAAAATACAAGAATTTTTCAGCCATCGAGGAAGAAGTGGGAGAGAAGGCATAAAATTAAGGTAAAGAAAAGCCCCCCAATTTGCAAGGTTTTAACTCTCCCTAGAATCTATAATCGATTCCCGCTTTTTTAACTAGGTTTTTCTATGTGTTAATAGCTGCTACCCATCGGTGGCATGCCAAAAGGTGGCATTGGAGGCATCCCCAATCCGCCCATTTGTGGTGGTGCAGGTGCAAAGCCTGGCATTCCTGGTTCTCCTCCCATACCCGGCATAGGCGGTGCAGGCAAAGCAAGAGGCAGCAACTGAGCATACATGTTCTGCAGTTGAAGCTCACAATTTAGAATACAAAGAAAATATTGGACAACCGCGATGATGTAATTGTAGATGTCTACAGTAAGGCTGTGGATAACAGCAAATGGGTGAGAGGCTAATATTACCAACATGGGAAGGAGATCGACGGCGAGCGAAGAAAGGTGAAGAACGAACGACGACGAGCGAAGAAAGGTGAACGGCGCGACAGAGATAGGGTTTGGGCGTGTAAAGAAATCGAGAAGGATGCGATATTAGGGATATATTATTTAATAAAATAAGGAAAAAAAAAATTACACCTTTAATGTTGGTCTTAAACCGACATTAAAGCCCATCTTCAATGTCGGTTTAAAACCAACATTAAAGATCCGTTTTTTTTTAAAACCGACATTATACATCCGATTTCACTTTTTCCAACCGACATTAAAGTCCGAATTTCTTCTAATGTGTTGCTTTTACCACGACTGCTTGGTTAATTAATTAAATAAGTGTTATTTAATTAAATCGCTAATTAATTAAATAAGTGTTATTTAATTAATTATAGAAAAGAAAAATATTAGAAAAGTGGTTTGACCATTCTCTATATAAAGACCTCCTTATGGCTCTTTGGAAATATACTGAAACACAAATATCAAATTACACAATACTATAGTATTATTGTGCTGACTTTTCATTAAGCCATAAAAGAAAATCCTCTCTACTATTCAAAACCTCTTTTCTCCTCTCCCTCTCCCTCTCCCAATAGTTGGATATCACCTATCCTTCTATTAGAATCCCAAAGAATAACAAGGTTACTCTGTGGTAGTATACAAGATTATTCAAGAATTTTTTTATGATCAAGATTGTTGGAGATCCGTTCGTTGGAACTAGGAGAGGATTGTTCGTGGTACTTGGGAAACTACAAAGGTAAGAATCATTCCAATCATTTCCCCAAACATGCTAGTTTACATGTTTATAAATTCGGTTTAGTACAACAATTTTGTTTCATGTAAAATCGAATCGCGGGATGCAAGACGTTCTAACACAACGCTTCGCTACGGGATTCGATCCCTTCATGATGTTCATTAAGGAAAGTTCAAAGTATTTATTACTCATCTCGATGCAGTTTCTTCATTGAGAAATACAGAACATTTTCTTTTTCCTTTTATCTTGAATTGTTAACTTACCATTTATGGGGGGATTGTTGGAACAAATGGTAGTGACCATTCGTGCAGAGTTGTATCGTTTCATAAATGAACATGTATTTTCGTAATTAATTAACTTGAAGAAGAGACATGACTATTCATATGGCCACGAATAATTTAAAAATATGTCTCTTCTTCAAATTGCATTTAAGAACTTTTTATATTCACTCTTGAAACTTTCTCCCATTTAATCAAATTTTTGAAGTTTGGTTTCTTCCACAAAACATAGTTCATTAGATCTTGTGGATGAGGTATTACTTCCATAAGAAAGGTAATCTAATATATTATGGAAGACAATTATTCATAAAACTTCAAGTACTAGAGTGAGTAAAATTGTCTTAAGGAGACAACGAGAATTCGTAGGACTCAGATTCTCTTTGTAATATTAGATTCTATATTTTCTAATTTTTCTAGTGCATTATCTAGTGTATTACTATCCATATTACTGAATATAAACTACAATGAAACGATAAATTAAATTTTTAAACATCATTTTTTCTTAGTTTTTATTGTTAAACAAAGACAAATATTTAAGGCATATTCTGCATTTTGAAACAAGAAATTCCATGAAAATATAAGTTAGTATTTTGCTTTTTCAAATATGAGTTTGAAACAAATTCAGAAATCTCATTCCAATTCAAGTAATTTTTCAGTATGTATTTGACATTATATTTATAAATCATAAAATAGTTATCCACTAAATAATAAATTGAATATAAGCTATTACTGATTCATTTATGAACTTTCTAAGTAAAAAAAAAAAAAAGGTGTTGAACATGACAGATGGGTGTTGCTAGTACAAAATAATAGAAGAACCAAATAGTGAAAGCGATTAGGAAAAAAATAAAATAAAATAATAAATATTATTATAATAAAAGGTAAGAAGTTGTGTGTTGTAGGTGGCATTTGTGAGAACATGCAACCTTATGCAAGATTCGAAGAAAATTAGGTGCCTTTCACATGGTGTCTCTCTTTTCTTGTTTAGTATTTATTAATTGTTTATAATTAGTTTAAGATAATGGGTTTCGATTTGTTTAATGAGAAGGAAGTTGTCAAGGAAAAGCATCAAAACATCTTTGTCAATATCTACAACTTTCAACTCTTCATTCGTCCTTTAATATCAATCTCTCTTTCCTTTCTTAATTTGATGTCATTTTCCTTTTTCTGTCCCATTTTACGAAAAGTTGGTTCTATCTTTTCAAAATAAAACTAATATAAATTTGTTGTGAATTTGAGAAATACAACACAAACACATATATCAATATAATATAATATAATATAATAATAAAATAAATTAAACATAATATATAAACCTATGAAATAAATAAATAACAAAAGTAAAAAGTGAAGGATTTCTCCACTTTCTCCAATCTTTTTGAATTTTGCCCAATGCATATATATTCCAAAACTCACCAAATGCCACTACTTAAAACAATTTGGTAAATAGGAAGTGGATTACATGCACACTAATAATGTGTAATGTTGAGACATATGGACAACACTTTAGGAAATGAGGGCATGACATATGGTCAACAGACACAAAGCATGAGCATCTAGTGGGCATCTATTAACATAATATTTATGATACTCACCCTTAGATGTCCATTATATATATGAAATATGTCTCCTTAAAACCTTACTAGGAAAAAATCTATTGGAAAAAAAGAATACAGTATATTTACTTCCCCTCATGGAAACATCACTTGAGATCTCTGAGTCACCACATTCCAATATTGTGCACCGATTTCTCAAAGGTTGCGGTTGGTAATGATTTTGTAAATAAGTCTGTTAGGTTATCCTTCAAACAAATTGTTGTACAGTGATGTCACAATTTTCTTCAAGATCATGAATGTAGAAAAGCTTCAATGAAATATGCTTTGTTCTATCTCTTTTAATATATCCTCCTTTGATTTGAGATATACATGTTGTGTTGCTTTCGTATAATGTCGTTGAAAGATTTTTACTAGAAGACAAACCACAAGTTACACGAATGTGCTGAGTCATTGATCTTAGTCATACACATTCTTAACTAACCTCGTGAATTGTAAGAATTTTAGCATGATTTGAGGAAGTATCCATTATGGTTTGTTTCATTAATTGTCATGATATAAAAATTCTTCTCCTTGTACTAAGTAACATGTTTAAGATCTAGCTTGCATGAGTTAGATAACTAACTTGCATCTTCATAACCAGCTGGATCGTAATTAGATTTATTAGAATAAAATAAATCAATGTAAACTAATTCTCAAATAAAACGTACCATATGTTTAACTCTACTCCAATATCCTCTTTTCGGAGAAATGCCATATATATGTAACAAAATTACTGAAAAATACTACAAAATACATTGTATAAACTAGTCAAGCTATATAAGTGCACTTTTCAAAATTTATGGTTCTTCAGGACCTAACATTCTTCATCATCTTTCTGAGATCAGATGATATATCCTTATCACATCGAGTGAATAAACCACCATAAGAGTATTCAATGATGTACATAATTCACAAAAGATCTTCAATGTATAAATCGATGCAATTCCATCTGCTCTATGTATTATTTGCAAGCTAAGGCAAAATTTATCATCTCAATTTTTTTCTTAAGAAATTTTATTATCTTTGAAATCTCTTCAAGAGTTTCTGCTCAAATCATCGATACATAATAAATGTCATGTTGTAATTTCTTTATAAAAGGATATGGACAAATAGGGTTATTTTTGTACCTTCATGCCAACAAATATTGAATAAGATGATTATATCACATTCGTTAGGAATATTTTATAAGAATCTCTATGATATATATATAATTCTCTAATATTTAAATTATAAGATTATGGTACCTTTAATTCTTCAGGAATTTTCATAAATAAATATCATTATTAAGAGATTCATATGAATGTGGTATGACTGCATTCATAAGATGTATACTAATCTTTTCATATACAATCAGATAAATTGAATATCTCATAGTATTGTATATCGACCATTAGAGAATATGTTTTCTCATAATTAATACTAGTCTATTGCGAGAATTGTTGTGGGATCTGTCTTGTTTTATATCTTATGACTTCATTTTATTTGTTTTACAAATACTCTACTTGTATCCCACATGTTTGACATTCTTTGATGTCCGGACTACTAGTCTTCACAATTTGAAAAATGAGTTTACTTATATTGGATTGTTTCTTTCCACATAAGTCAATCTTTTCTATGTCGGTATTTTTCATATTCACTATCATAAATAATATCATGAGTGACATTGTATGTAAAAATGTTGTCAACTTATATGGTTCCATTATTTATTGGGATCTCATTATTATCCTCATTTACTTCAATATCCTTATGAGTACTCATATCTAGGATTTCTTCTAAAACATTTATCCTTAACCGAGTCATTTACTGACTATTTTTTTTTCGAGGATTTTTATCTTTGGAACCAAATGGTTTATCACACTTTTGGCGTGTTTCAAACTCATTAGTGACAATTTACTGCATTTAATGAAGCATTTGCAGCTTGTATATGTGACTAGTCACTTTCATAGCATTTATAAAAGCATGTGGTAACTGATTTGTTATATTTGTAAATGAATTATTTTTTGAACTTCAGGTTCACATTGATCTGAATGGAGGTTTAAATGAAACAATAACGATGCATTCCATGTAATTTCTTTTTTCAACTTTTTAATTCCTCCTCCTAACGTTGGAAAATTTGTCTCATTAAAATGACAATCAGCAAATCATGTAGTAAACATATCACTGAAAGAACTCTTAACAATCACTCGTCAAGGGTTCAAGATATTTAATAATTGATGGGAAATTATATACAACATATATTCTTAACCTCCTTGGAGGACCCATTTTAGTACGTTGTGGTGGAGCAATTGGAACATATGCTGCAAGTCCAAAAATTCTCAAATAGGAAATATTTGGCTCATAGCCATAAGTTAATTGTAATGGCGAGTACTTATGATAAGTTGCTGGCCTAATGCGTACAAGTGACACCGCATGCAAAATAACAAGTCCCCGTAAAAATGTAGGAAGCTTAGCTCTTATAAGCAATGGTCTAACAATTAACTGCAAATGTTTTATGAATGATTATGCTAAACCATTTTGTGTATGAACACGAGAGCGACAGGATGTTCAACATTTATCCCAATTGACATACAATAATTATCAAAAGCTTGGGATGTAAATTCACCAGCATTATCAAGACGAATGATCTTAATTTTATAGTCAGGAAATTGTACTCTTAACTTAATTATTTGAGCAAGTAATCTTGCAAATGCAAGATTTCGACTTGATAATAAGCACATGTGTGACCATCTGCTGGATATGTCTATTAATACCATAAAATATCTAAATGGTCCACTTGGTGGGTTAATAAGTCCACATATATCACCATGAATTTGTTCTAAAAATGTAGATGATACAGTCCCCACTTTAGCTGGTGATGGTATAATAATTGTCAATTTTCTTTGAGAGCAAGTATCACATAACAGTTCATTAGATTGACTAATCTTTTGGCTCTTCAATGGATGTCCATTTGAATTCTCAATAATTCTTCTCATCATTATAGACCCTGAATGACCCAATCTGTCGTGGCAAATTGTGAATATGTTTGGATTAAAAAACTTTAGGTTCATTGTTGCATATGTTTCAATTACTCGTATATGGGTATATATAATCTAGAAGATAAAGCAGACAACTCTTCCAATATACGAATTCCATATGAGACAATAGATATGATATAAAGATACTCCATATTATTCTTTCTATCAGTCTCAATATGATAACCATTGCAACATATATATTTAAAACTAAGTAGATTTCTCTTTGATTGACTACAGAACAATGCGTTGTCAATTGTAAATTTTGTTTCTATAGGAAAAATAATATTTTCTTTTCCAAAACATTCAATCAGGTTTGCAAAACCTAATATCGTATTGACTTTTTCTTAGCATTGTCAGTTTGGAAAAATATTTTCTACTTGTAAATGTTGTATGTGTTGTTGCACTGGCTATCAGACATAGATTTTCTTTACTCATTTTTTAGTCAACAAACATATGAAAATTATCCATGTTTCTTTAGCGAGGAAAACGATACTCGTGCTGATAACGTGTGGTGAACTTGAGGAGCACAATGAGAACACAGATACCAATAAAATAAATATAATATAATATAATAACAAAATAAATAAATATTAAAATAAATTAAAAATAATATATAAATATATGAAATAAATAAATAACAAAAATAAATAAAATAACAATGATGGATTTCTCCACTTTCTTCAATATTTTTAAAATTTACCCAATGTGTATTCCAAATCCACCAAATGCCGCAATTTGGTAAATAGGAGGTAGATTACATGGACATTAATAATGTGTAATGTTGAGACACATAGATAACACTTTGAAAAATGATGGCATGATATATGGTCAATGATCAATGGACACTAAACATGGACATCTAATAGACATTTATTATCATAAAATTTATAATAAATTATATTTTTAACAAAATTATAAGTTTGGTCTCGATAATTTGGATATAGAAATAATTTTAATTTCGTATCAATGATTTAAGTTGGATCTCAATACATATATTCCATCATTAGATTTAGATTAAATCCCCATAAATCATTCATAAGCTCGGACTTTTATGCACTCGAAAAACTCTATTTCCTCCGTTACTTTACTCTCAACCATAATATAACCAAGAGTTTGTCGAGAGAACTTTGCTCCATTGTCCAAGTAATTGAAAATTTTTTGGAAGTAAAGTAACCAAAAAGAAAAAAAGAAAAAAAACAAAGTTACACCAAATTTACCAAGTCCAAATCATCACCAAAATTGAAACCTTTAGAATTAAATAGATTAAATTAAAATAATATCCAAATTGTTGGATTTTATATCCTAAAAATTTGCGGTTTGTAAAATGACAAACATTTTCTATTATCAATATACTTGTTATTGATAAAATAAATTGTATGAAAGTCTAAATCCAATAAACTAAGACCCATGATTATTGTATGAGTACTTGAACTTTATGTGGAGACATAAGAGTGGATTGGGTTTGAGTAAATAGTCAAAATGATCTATGGTACATAAATGAGATTGGGTACCTTATTCTGGTAACACCATTGAATGCGGCCTACTCTATAATTGTTATAAAGAGTTGTAAAGTGCTACATACGATGTGATCCTAATTCGTACATGTTATAACATGAGGAGTGGGGGTGTCCTATGCAATGAGTTTGCATAAGATCCAGACCAAGAAATAAGTCACTCTTACTTTATAACATTGTTTACTATTTAAGACTAACTATTTTATTTAGATGACCTAGGTAACGATCTTAATCCGGAGCTAACTATGACTCCTGTTTATTCAGGATTGCTCTTAGATTTGCATAGTTGAGGGTTGGCTCAACAATGCCGACTTAATAAGATTCCCATTTCAGGGATAAGACTGGATAGATAGCTGGGGACATAGGGTGCAAGACGGAGTTCACGCCTATCTGATTTAGGGATAGGAGAAAGGGGGACATTTTGTCTTTTATTATTATTATTATTATTTGCTCATACAAAATTGCTATCAAACAAAAGTTGACATCGAACGGTTGAGATATTGTTTTATCAAAATTAAAATAGGAAGATTAAATTGGCATTTGATAACCATTTTTTTTATTATCTCAGATTTTTTATCATGCACTTCAAGCATTTTAATAAATTTCAAAAAACAAAAAACGAACTTTTTTTTTTTTTTTTTTTTAATTTTGAAAACATGATTAGAAAGTTAGGTATTTAAATTTTATCAGATGGAAAAACCTTAAAACAAAATTTCTTTGTGAGAGGTAATTTTTAATAAGGAAAAAAAAAAAGATTCAAAATAGATGCATACAGTGAAAGTAAGAGTGGAGGAGAGAGGCTTAAAAAAATTGTGTTATTATATGGTATAAAAGTGAATTGACATGTACGACTTTTTTTAATATTGGAGGTTCAATCTCTATTATTATATACTTGTTGTGGTATATACTTGGTCTCTAAATTATAAGTATGTTTTATTTGATTATTAGTTTCAAAATGTTACATCTTCTCCTCTAAATATACTTTAAATTTAATTTAATTTTCATTTAGTCTACGAATATCATGAAGTTACATTTTATTATTGAATTTTGAGTTTAATTTTTATTGGATCTTTTTGTTTACAAATTTCACAAATATATGCTCACTTTTGGTTATTTATATTAACTTTAGATTAATTAATTTATTATAAGTTGATAGGTAATTTTTTGAATTAATTTTAGAAGTGAATGAAAATTAGTCGAAATGAATTTAATTATATTTAATGTAATTTTTCTAAATTAATTAATAAAAAATAACATAACGACCAAAAGTGAGCATTTTCCAGAGAAATTCAGTCCTATACCATTAAATACACTTTCATTTAGAAAATTAACAAGGCATGAAATTGTTTTGAATTATAGCAAAATATATGGGACACACTTAATTAATGCAACAATTTTACTAATTATACTGTAATTAATTCATTAAATATACAATTTTGGTTGTTTCGGTTTGTTTTCAAATATTCGACGTGGATGAATTTTCTCTTTCCATGTGTGATATTTTGACATTGGTTTAGATATTTAGTTTGAAAATCCTCATTCATATCTAAAGAATTTTCTATATTCAAATTTTGATATCTCATATTATATTAGTTTTCATAAATCTTTTTTTTTGGGTAATCTAACTAAATCATATGGTTTTAAGATTGTTTTAATCAATATCTTTATTATAATTTTCTTTTAAATGATTTATGATTTATTTTTATCATTATCTTTAATAGAATTTCGTTTTAAACCTGACGAATGATAGATCCATCTTATTCTTCATCAATTATTCTTATTTTTAAATTTGACTTTATCATCATATTTATTGTAATATTGTTTTAAATAAAAGTATAGTATTTTATTCATAATTACATGTCTTGATCAACGAGACCAACCTCATATTTCAATAAAATTAGACTATAAAGTTATCATAATCAACTTCTAATTAATTGTTCGTTAGTCCTTTCATTGTTTTTAATCTCTCCCGTTGCTATGCCTAATCAACAATTAATGATTTTGTTCAATGGTATGCCGGATGAAAATAACAACTATAATGACATTCCAACTATTGAAATTTTTATTGCTGCAAATATATCTTTTAATAATTTTTCAATTTAATTCAATTTCAGCTTTTTTCTACTTCTAAATATAGTATTTCTCATTTAACCATGTACTGTGATGGTTGCAAAAATTCTAACATTATTAGGATTGTCAACCAATACATACCTTCGACCACCGACTATTGTGGATCAGTTGTGCGCTATCTCTCTCACTCTCCCTCCTCATATTTCATTGATTGACATCGCTCGTTGCAACCAGCCTTTGCAGGCTCGTCGCCTTTCGTCAACATCCGTTGATTCTCTCTAAAATGTTGTCGTTGTTGGTCATGATTTTTGTCACCAGTACTGTCGCTGCTTACACCATTCAAGGTTAGAAGTTACTGATGCAAAAATGGTTTTTACTTTTGGAGAAGATGAATTTAGGGTTTCACGTTTCTCATCCCATTCAAAAAGAAAGGTTGCTAAGTTTGGTTGGTTTTAATTAAAGTGTAATTAATAATTTTTCTTAACAAGGGTTTGTAACATCTCATTTGCATACTTAGGGTACTTTGAACTTTGACAGGTTTGAACTTATTATTATTTTAATTCATTTTTCCATTTTATAAAAGGGAAATTGGTTTGCTATTTTTCCAAACGAAAAATTAAAATCAATTGGTTTGTTATTTTTCTAAATGAAAAGTTAAAATCTGTTACTCCTCTTGTTAGTCCATTTTTCAATTATTGAAAAACCCTTAAATGAAAAATATAAAATTTGTGAACCTAAGGAAATTAACGGTAAATTAAAATTAAACACATTTTGAAATTTAATACCAAATGAAAAATAAAATTTAAAATTTATCCAAGTATGTATAATGACTAAAATGATAATTGTTTTTCTATATTTTATAAGTAACCTCTATAAATAATGTTGGGCTTGAAAATGAATATAATGGGCTGATAACACACTGCACTATTGATCTTTTGGGCTTAATGAAACCCAGACCCTATTTTGAATACCGGATACCACCTTTGTTCAAAACACAAACACAAAATCAGTGTGCTAAAAGCATAATCCGTGTGATGAGAAATCTCCACCCTACACCTTGACGGCTGTGATTAGAGATAAGCACTTCTGTTGTTTGTAGAACTCAAATGATTATTCCTATCTTTTCTTTGTTGTAGAGAAAACAGAGAGAAAAGAAGGAGAGAACCTAAGAGATGCTGCTAGAAATTACTTGGACGATGAGGCTGCTATCATCTAGCCGATTGGAGGTAAAGCAAGAAGTCGTCTAGACGATAAGGGAAGAGTCGTCTAGACGATGAAGACTTTACTAAAAATCGTCTAGACGATGGGGTTCGAAGTCGACGATGGTCTACGTGATAGAGATGCTGAACGATCGATGGCTAAATGCTACATGATCGATCGTTAAATGATAAACGATAGAACAAAGAAGATCGGAGAAGAAGATGAACACAATGATTTACGTGGTTTGGCCAAGGATAGCTTACGTCAACGGAGAAGCTGATGGTAGTTTTATTAGGGGAGTTACAAGATTGATACAAGATAAGTTGTAAACCTTTCTTGAACACTCTGTATTTTCTATTCTCTTACATTTATATGTAGTTACAAAGTATATATAAAGCTAGCTTGAATGTAACTGATTTGTAACAACCTTGAAATTGTTTTCACCTTTATGTAATAACAATCTCCACCTTGAAATAAGCTTCAAGTGTTTCTTCGACTTATCTAAACTGACTGTCTTCTTCTTTAACCTTTGTCTCCCACCTCAAACCCTATAATATCAAGGCACTTTTGAAGTTTGAGCTGAGTGATTGTCTTTGTCAACATGTCGGAGGCATTCTCTGAGGTATGTACTTTCAGGACTTCAACTTGTTTTGCTTCTATCTGTTCTCGAATGAAATGATACTTAACATCAATATGTTTAGTTCTGTTATGGTACTGAGGATGCTTAAATAAATGTATGGTGCTCTGATTGTCAGAAAAAATTTTCATTGTATTATGTTTGATCCCGAAATCACATAGAAGACCCTTTAGCCATAGACCTTCCTTTATTGCCTCTAAAAGGGCAATAAACTCTGCCTCAGTAGTAGAAAGGGCTACTATTAATTGTAAAGTAGCCTTTCAGCTTAGGACAAGCCTTCCATATAGGAAGATATACCCTAATAAGGATCTTCTTTTGTCTAGATCTCCAGCATAAGTCTAAGTCAACATACCCAATTAGCTCTGGTTCACTGTCTGAAAGTTGTTGGTACATTAGTTTAGCATTAGAAGTACCCTTAAGATACCTCATTATCCACTTAGTTGCCTCCCAGTTCCTTTTACCCGGATTAGCCATATATTTATTCACCAGACTAGTAGCATAGGCAATGTCAGGTCTTGTAGACACCATTAGATACATTAAGCTTCCCACAACTTGGGAATAGGGGACTGTTGACATTGTCTTCTGATGTTCAATGTCAGATTCTCTAGGTGAATTCTCTACTGAGAGTTTGAAATGATTAGGTATAGGAGTAGATACTGATTTGGCCTCTTTCATGTGATACTTCTTTAACAATTTCTGGCAATACTGTGACTGATTAATGCTTAGAATACTTGCTTTTCTGTTTCTGATAATGTCAATGCCTAGTATTCTTGTTGCATTGCCCATGTCTTTCATTTCGAATTCTGACTTGAGTAAATATTTTACTTTATTTAACATTTTAGTAGTTGCTCCTGATAAAAGCATGTCATCCACATATAGTAACAAGTAGATAAGATGAGTGTAGGTATCTTTGTTTATGTAAACACAGCTGTCATAGGAGCTTTTATAAAAGTCATTCTTCTGTACAAAATCACTAAATCTTCTGTTCCAGCATCTAGGGAACTGTTTAAGACCGTAGATAGACTTTTTAAGTAGGCATACATAGTCTTCTTTCCCTCTGACCTCATACCCCTTAGGTTGGCTCATATAGATAACTTCCTCTAGGAAGCCATGTAGAAAAGCTGTTTTAACATCTAATTGCTCCAGCTCTAAGTTATTCTGAGCCATAATAGACAACAACAATCTGATAGAAGTCTGCTTGACCACTGGAGAAAATATCTCATTGAAATCAACATCTGGCCTTTGTGTAAAACCCTTAGCAACCAACCTAGCTTTATATCTAGGTCCTTGATCATTAGGGAAACCTTCCTTCAATTTGTACACCCATTTGGATGCAACTGGCTTGCATTCTTTTGGCAAAAGTGTCAAGTCCCAAGTTTTGTTCCTTACTAGTGAATCAACCTCTTCATTCATTGCTTCTATCCACAACTTAGCTTTAGGATAACTTACTGTTTCTTCAAAGGTTGAGGGTTCTAAATCATTAGATAAATTAGAAGCATTCAAAGCTAAGTAGTCTTCATACCTTAAAGGTGGCACAATTGTTCTTCTCTGCCGATCTCTAGCTAGGTTGTACCCTCTCAAATCTGGTTCTTCTTGCTCAGGATTAGTAATGAAATCTTTTACTTCTTCTTCAAGATGAGGTAGCTGATCAAAAGGTGATTCAAAACTTGAAGGATCAGAATTAGGGATAAGAACTTTCTCCACCTCAATTTTATCATTATTCATTTGGGGTGCTGTAACATTAGAATTAGATCTCTGCATATACATTTCATCCTTCCTGAAAACAACATCTCTGCTGGTGATACATCTCTTTTCAGTAGAGTGCCACATTCTAAACCTCTTAACACCTTTTATGAAGCTAAAAAAACATACACTTCATAGCTCTGGCAGCTAATTTCCCTTTACTCTGATGAACAAAGTCAGTGCAACCAAACACCCTTAGGTTATTTAGGTTAGGAGGTTGTTTGGTCCACCTTTCTTCAGGGGTTAGAAGGTTGAGAGATGCATGAGGGTATCTGTTTTGTGTATAGACAGTGTATGAGGATGCTTCTGCCCAAAATATCTCAGGAAGTATAGCATCTGACAATAGGCTTCTTATTCACTCCATTATTGTTGTGTTCAATCTCTCTGCCACCCTATTTTGCTGAGGTGTATACCTAACTATCTTGTGTCTAGTAATACCATGTTGTCTACAAAAAACATTAAACTCCTCTGCATAGTACTCAAGCTTAGTATCAGTTCTTAAACACTTAATTTGACAATTAGATAATTTTTCAACCATAATATTCCATTCTTTGAACTTTTCAAAAACTAAATCCTTAGATTTAAGGAAATAGATCCAACTTTTTCTAGAATAGTCATCAACAAAGGTTAAGAAATTACCTGGCTCCACTTAAGGACTGGAAAGGTGAAGAACCCCTTAGGTCCGAATGCACATAGTCAAGGATGGCCTTGATTGTGTGTTGAGTCTTCACAAAACTCTGCCTAGTAGCCTTCCTTATCACACAATGTTCACAAAAGGATAGGCTTTGATGAACTCCCTTAGGTAGAATTCCTTGATTGGCAAGAGCTTGTAGACCTTTGGCACTAATGTGTGAGAGTCTTTTGTGCCAAAGATCTCCTTTAGTAGGCTGCTTCTGAGTCACAATCAAAGCTGAGTGAATTTTCTGAACTCCTTGAACAACATACACACCATTAATCTTCACCTCTCTGAGGATAGGCTTACTGTTCTTCAAGACTTCACAGTAACCTTTCTTACCTCTGTATTCGCAGCCAATAGAATCAAGCATGCCTAGTGAAATTAGATTTCTCTTCAGCTTAGGCACATGTCTGACATTCCTTAATAACTTGACTGTTTCATCTTCAAGTTTCAGTGAGACTGAGCCAATCCCAACCACTGGACATAAGTTATTATTAACCATGTAGACAAATCCTCCATCCAACTCTCTATAGGTACTAAAACAGCCTTTATGGGGTGTCATGTAGAAAGAACACTCTGAATCTAGAACCCAATCTAGGTTTTTATTAGCTTCTTCTTCTGTCTTCCAATTAGAGGTAGCCAAAGTATCTGAATAGAAGTAAGAGTCCTCACAAACTGAAGCTTCACCTGACTGATTAGGTTGGACTTTCTGTTGAGGTTACGGTTGCTTGTTTTTCTGCTCATTCTTCCACTTCAAAGTTCTACAATCCTTGATTAGATATCCAAGTTTTTTGCAATATTTACATCTAACCTTGGATTTTTCTTTCCCCTCTTCAGTTGAACTTTGTTTTCCTTTTTCCTTATTGTTCTGTTTTGACTTACCCTTGAAAAATAAGCCCTCTATACTAGCCTGTCTTCTTTGCTAGTTATGAGCTCCATTTCTCTAATTTTGAAAGCAGAAATGCTAATAACAATAGTTAGGGAATCTCTCCCATATTTTAGGACAGTCTTCACATCTTTATAGGAATCCGGAAATGAGTTGAGAAGCACAAAGGCTTCATTATCTACCCCAATCTCTTCTTCTTTAGTCTTGAACTCAGTAGTTATCCTTTTGAAATCATTTAGATTCTCTGTCAAGGATTTAGAAGCACTCATCTTGAAGGTAAAGAACCTTTCCCTTAGGAAAAATTTGTTGGGCAGATTTTTAGTCTCATATAGCTCATTCAACTTGCTCCACATCTTAAAAGCTATCTCTTGGTCGATCACTTGCCTTAGGACACTGTCAGACAAGTTTCAAACCAGTGTTCCATGAGCAATTAGTATTCTCATTTTCTTCTTCAATTGTAGTGATTGACAGCTTGGATGGATCCTCTAGGGCCTTATATGCCCTTTGTTGTCCCAAGATAGCCTTGATCTTGGCTTTCCACAAGCCAAAATTGCCTTTCCCATCGAATTTTTCAATATATACCTTGCTACTGCCATATTTGTTTCAAATTCTAACTGAAAAGCTCCAAGATTTTGCTTCTTTAGAATCTTGACTAATCTTGAAGCTTTCTTGCAGGCTTGATACCACTTGTTGGGCTTGAAAATGAATATAATGGGTTGATAACACACTGCATTATTGATATTTTGGGCTTAATGAAACCCAAGCCCTATTCTGAATATCAGATACCATCTTTGTTCAGTGTGCTAAAAGCATAATCCGTGTGATGAGAAATCTCCACCCTACACCTTGACGGCTGTGATTAAAGATAAGCACTTCTGTTGTTTGTAGAACTCAAATGACTATTCCTATCTTTTCTTTGTTGCAGAGAAAACGGAGAGAAAAGGAGAGAACCTAAGGGAGATGCTGCTGGAAATCGTTTGGACGATGAGGCTACTATCGTCTAACTGATTTGAGGTAAAGCAAGAAGTCGTCTAGACGATAAGGGAAGAGTCGTCTAGACGATGAAGACTTTACTAAAGATCGTCTAGACGATGGGGTTCGAAGTCGACGATGGTCTACGTGATAGAGATGCTGAACGATCGATGGCTAAATGCTACATGATCGATGACTAAATGGTAAACGATAGAACAAAGAAGATCGGAGAAGAAGATTTACGTGGTTCGGCCAAGGATAGCCTACGTCCACAGAGAAGCTAATGGGAGTTTTATTAGGGGAATTACAAGATTGATACAAGATAAGTTGTAAACCTTTCTTGAACACTCTGTATTTTCTACCCTCTTACCTTTATAGGTGGTTACAAAATATATATAAAGGTAGCTTGAATGTAACTGATTTGTAACAACCTTGAAGTTGTTTTCACCTTTATGTAATAACAAATAATACGTATAGTAGTGTAAAATTGTGGACCATATTGTTTAACTTAACTTGTTTCATAATTTCTTCATAATTTAAAAAGTAGAGTAAAATCTCCACACGCACGCGCTCGCTAAGCACGCATATATATATATATATGTCGATCCTTATATTTTTAATTTGGATTCATTTTGATTCATGTACTTTCAAAAAGTAACCATTTTGGTTCATTATTTTTATTTTTACTTCATTTTTTAAGAGATCAAAATGATTACTTTTTTAAAGTTCAAGGACCTAAATGAATCAAAGTTGAAATTACAAGTACCAAAATGGCTATTTTAAAAGTACGAAGACCAAAGGAAACTTATATTGGGATCAAAATGAACATTTTAAAAATATAAGGATGAAAATAAATTAAAGCTAAAAATTTATGGACCAAAGTAGTAATTAAAACTATATATTATCAGAGCTAAATTTGATTAAAATTGTGGTTAGAAATCAGCACACACCTCGTGCAAAATCATCTTCATGGTTTGGTTGTTGTCCCCCGGCGGAGCGGCAGCGGCTGTCAGCGCCATCCACGCCGTGTCCGTACAATTTGCGACGGCCGCAGCCTGATTTTTCTTCTCTTGACACCCACACCCTCCGGTACGCCACTCACCCTACACCCACCTTCTTCAGCCATTCTCTTCTTCTTTTTTTTAATTAATTTAATATTCACATTTCTTATTAATGCAAGTTAAATGCCTCCCATTATTATTTATTCCAAAAAAACTCCCATCATCATTATTTGATATTTCCACTCTCCACATAGCAAACATAATGCTTTCTTTGTTTAATTAACAAAAAAAAAAAAAAAAAAAAAAAAAGGCACCATATTGTAAAGGAGGTTGTCTATGAAAATAAGACCATATATATGGTTTGTGCAATATTATATTATAAAGGTAAATATATAATATATATACACATACACTTGTGTATCTTTAGAGATCGATGGTTCTTTTTATGGTGTATATCTTATTGTTTCGTATTATTAATTGAGTTGTTTTTGTTTAAAAGAATTCACATACAAATCTAGCTTCTAGTATGATTAAAGTATTCATATATAATTCTGTTTAAAAAAGTAATGATAAATAATTAAATAGTCAATCAACTTAAGTTTTTAAAATTAATTAGTGATTTAATATGATAATAAATAAAATAGAAGTCATATATTTAGACGGTATAATATCATTTACTCTTTGTTTAATATTGATTATTACTAGAACTAGGTGTTCGTAGGTTGAATTGAGTTGGGTGGAAGGACTTTTTAGACTCGATCCAATTGTTCGAATTGTAAATTTTGGCAAACCAAATAACTCTCATTAAAAAAATGAACTCAACCGAATAATACCATGAAACATTTAGGTTTAGTTGATTTGGGTTACTTGGTCATTTATTTAAATTTTTGTTTTTAAAGAAAGTAAAATGTTAATGTTGAAAATCTTGATTTAATTATTTTCATATATGAAATTAAGATTAACGACTCATTTTTCAATTTATATAACGTAAAATCTCTTTATAAAGTGCAAAAAAAACTATTTTTATGAGTGGTTGGAGAATAAAGTTATCCAAAAAACTAATAAAATTAAATAAGATGAAAATAAATATATGTATATCTAACTGTATCATAATTAGTAAAAAATATATATATACATTTTAAAGATGGGTAATTGTTTTAAATGACAAAACAAGTGGAAGTATTTTCAAATATGACAAAATCTCATTGTCTATAAGTGGTAGGGAGCGATAGACACTGATATACTATTATAACCTACTGATAGACACCGATAAACTCGCAAAACTAGTTCATTTATTTGAACCCAACTAAACTCAAAAGTTGAGTTATTATAGGTGAACCCATGAACCAACCCAAAAGTTGGGTCTATAGCACGGTTTATCATTGATAGATTGTGACACTGTGTTATAATTGTAAATAAGTTAGTTCATTTTATTATATTTGAAAACAACCTTTTAAAGTTAATAATAAGTTTAGATTGATTTGGATTATTATAGGTGAACCGATGAACCAATCCAATCCATAAAATTTTCATTTATTTGAACCTAACATAATCCAAATCGTACGAGTTGGATTGGATTGATCGATTTTTTCGAATCATTAGACTTTTGAAACACCTCTAATTATCACTTGTCAAACCTACTCCACATTGGATTGATCGATTGTATATATCACAAGAAAATTGTATGATCATTACAAACTTTGTACATAAATTTAAAAGCTCACGAGTGTGATGATTCTATATGAAATAGTGTGAAAATGCGTAGAAATGATAATGTAGTGAGTTGTTGGATTAACGATCATCGTCAATAACACCTTGTTTCTTGAGTTGGAGACCATTAAATCCATAACCATAAAGAATGAGAAATATATTCTTAAAGGTCTCTCTTATATATGAACAATGTTGTTCTATATATTCTATAACATACTATGGTTTATTATTAATATCATCCCTATATTATATAATGTCCCAAAGTTAGAGCCAAAAAGAAAGGATTAGCTTGGAAATTCATTATTAAATAATATATCATAATAATGGACCCAACATGTCCTATCACAAGTTAGCAAATATGATCTCAAGTTGGACCAATTTAACCTAATTCTTTTGACCAACGACTCTTTTAACATTTTATGTTTTGTGTCTTTTTGCTACATCACTTTAACTTACCATTAATTTCTTAAATTATATACTTTATTATTGTTTCATTGAGATGATCATGTTTGGAAACATGAACGTGTATATCAAACACTTCAATGGCATAAAATGAGACATTTTTTTTTTTTAATTTTCATTAATGAATTATAATGTCGATTCAATATCAAGAAATACTTCATGAAATTAGACCACGTTATTTCTTTATACTAGTCTTTTATCATAAGTTAGTTTGATTATCTAACGTTTTTCTTGAGGTTAATGATCAACTTTTTAGGATTAGGGTTCTAATCCGTAACGATTCTTGTTTCAATAAGCAAGGGCTCTATCAATAATTGTCTTAACATTAAATTAAAATTTTAATTAGTCCCTACGTACACCTGTCCTTAAACTTTCAAAATTAAAAATTTATTTTCCTTAATTTTCATTTTTTTTTAAATTCACGGATTCACTAGTATTTATATTAGATACAAAATTCAACTTTATATCTAATATAGATCAATCCATTTTCTTTAAATATATATATATATATATATATATATATATATTAAATTTATCAAAGCACTATCGAACGCAAAATTAAATATTTTGAGACTAAATAAACACAAGATTACGAAGTTTGGAGCTAGATTAAACCCAAGATTACTAAAAGTCAAACATACTTAACTTTACAAAGTTCATACGATTTGAACCTATCATAAAGAAGGATAGGAACTCTATTGATATTGATATAACTATCAAATCTCTTTTAACTTCTTTTAGCTAATATAATTTGATTAAGTCTTACGATCCCTTCGTGCATTTTGATGCAGTGTCGGCTTTTTCATGTACCTCTTTACTCAAATATCACAACTTTTTGTAAATATTTTCTGTTTTTAAAAAGAAATTTAGAAAAAATGAATGTGGCCAATGAAATTATAGTAAAAAAAGGGAAGGAAAAGTTGGGATATTTAGGTTTTGGAAATTGAAGTTGTAAGTTGGAGGACACACTTCCCTTAGAATCCGGGGAGCAATATCTGTACTTGAATTTAAAGCAATCAGAAATTCAGAGAAATGACAGAAAAAAACCATCATCATCATCAATTCCCTTTGGGACTATATCACGTGTGCTGTGAATTGAATGTGCAACAAAATCCAATCAATCTCATCCCTCTCTCCATCTATTCATTCTTTATTCAAACCGTGAACTCAAAAAAGATACCATCTTAAAAAATCGATTGAAAAATCTTTCTAAAACATAAATTAGTTACCCATTGTTAATTAGTTTTGAAATCTGGAATTTATTTGTTATCTTATATGATATCAAAGAGCTGATGAAACTTAAATGAGTATTCAATTTAGAAAAAAAAAATTAGAATTTGATTAGAAAATTAATAAACTCAAAGAGATATTATCTTTAAAAAACATATCGAGGATCTCACATAAAAAAGATGAAGAGACTTCACAATCCTTGAGATACATAAGTTACTCTTCTCATTATCAATTGGTTTTGAAATAGAACTGTATGTGTTATCTTTAATTTTTCCCCGTATATATTATTCTAAAAACTTGCTTTTCCATTTTCATCTTTAATTATTCTAAGTGATTAATCTTGAAGGTTAATATCTATTATTATTTTATTTTTTTTTTGACAATATGTGGCCGAGAGATTGAACCTCAAACCTCAAAGTTATAATACATATATGATATCAGTTGAACTATCATTTTGGCGAATCTAGCTTAAGTTATGAGTTTAGTTCCTTGAATTTTATGTTTGTGTATTAAGTTCTTAAATTTTATGACATGGTTAATAGGTCAACGAATTCAAATTGGTGCTAATTGGTCCGTAAATTTTGAAAATATCCAAGAGGTTTTTGAACTTTCAATTTGTGTCTAGTAAGTTCTTAATGTATTAAAAAATAAAATAAACTTGTCTATTAGAAGTAAAATTAAATCTTATGTCTAGTGAGACTCTAATCTTTAAATTTAGTGTGTAGTAGGTATACAAACTTTAAAAGATGTCAAATCAGTCAATGACTATGTAATCATGTATAATTAAAAATCGACCAGTCGATTGGTCACAAAACTAAAAATGTTTACGGGGACGTATTAAACAGTTTTTAAAGTTCAAGGACCTATTGAATATAAAATTGAAAATTGACAGATTGATTAAAAACTTTTTAAAGTTCATCGACTAAATTGATAATTTAGCAAGTTCTTTTCAACACATTAAGTTATTTATAAATACACTATAGATACGTTACATAAAATTATTTATTATTGCACTAAGGTGAGCCCTAGTCCTCTTTCTTCTTTACAATGAAAAACAAAAAAACTTTAAAACCTTATCCAAATTCATATTTTTCCAACTAAATACAAATGGCTAAACTTCTATATATGTCATGATCAAATCACATAACATGTCACATATGGAAATTGATTGGTTAGATTCAAAAAATAACCCAATCACATTTAACTTTTGTTATTCTTCAATGATGACAAAATCATATATCTATAGTAAACTTCCATTAAAGTTTAATAATGACACCAAATTTAGAATTAATATATTAAAGGCATATTAGACTAAAATTATTTTTTACCTTTACTATATAATTCTCCAAGTTGTTGATAAAGAGTAGTAAGGAACAGAGCATAGAACTTTGTAGTTTCTGAAGTAATAAAATATTTAAGAAAAAAAAAAAACTCAAAAAGTAGTAAACATATGTAAGACAAAAATTACCCTGTTCATTAAATAATACGAAACGTTATAAACATTATTTTATCCTTAAAAATATAATCAACTACTCGTTTGTCGATGTAGTTATATAGTGGTCTCTTACATACCAATTAATTAATAGCATTAATATTTCTCATGCTCTCTTCTTTCGATTGGTTCAAACTTATTAGAGTTTGATCGAATTATTATTTTAAATATTGTATCTCACAATGAGATTTTAAGTTATGACGTATGTAAAAATGTTCTCATATATTTTTATTGTTTTTTTAATATTCATTTTATTATTTAATCATACATTTTTTAATTCCATCAAATAGAATTTTGTATAATTTAAACAAATGTTTAAATTGACATCTTATATTTTTGTCCATTTTCCATGTGCATAATGTCATATTTTTTTTCTTCTGTTTGATCAAAGATGCATGCAACAAATAAATATGATTTTGGTTTTTAAAGATTTGAACTTATTTTTCTAGTAATTTTAAATCCCATATGGTAAATGATTAAGAGTTTAAAAGTTAAAATTGAATTGAACTGCTCAAAACTAGACAAGACACATGTTTATTAATTTATTATTCATAATGAAAAATACTAAATTTATGCTTCTCTTTTTTACTTAAGGAAAAAAAACTTACTAATGTTTTAAATTAATATATTATGAACAAATATTAGCGTGCAACAAGCTAAATGAAATTAAAATTAGAAAACTTAATTTAAATGATAAAATTGTTGAAAATATTTACAAATAATAGTGAAATATCATCGCGATAGACCACTATCTATATCTATCATGATACAGATAGATACATATAGTAGTCTATCGTTGTCTATTATTATCTATCGCTAAAATTTTTCAACATTTATAAATATTTTTGTTCGTTTTCCTATATTTAAAAACAACCCAATGATTAATCATTACATGTTTTGCGTTCTCTATAAATATTATTAATGCTTTCAACTATCTTTGTGATGCGAAAAGGAATTTCAAGTTCATTTGAATTGGAACATAACTAATATTAGTGCTTCGTTTTCAAACATCCACTTATAAAGTATTAACAAATCTAGACATTTTTTATTGTTTAACCGGAATAAATTACACGGAGAAGTCTAAATTTATGTGACTTGTGCTTTAAATTATTATAATAATGAATTATAAAATAGATTTTCGAGCGTACCTCAATTGACATACGAATGTAGTTCAAATCTCCCTACCGCAAATATACTAAAAAATTATAAAATAAGAGTTTACAAATAGCAAAAGAAAAAGAAAGAAAGAAAACATCATTATATTTATATTTTTTTTAAAAGAAAATGCAAGAGGTCGAGGGATCAGGAAGTACAACCAAGCATCTCAACTAGGTTGACACATTCATAGTGTCCTCATCATGCCCCAGTCCAAATACATTTGTAAATCTAGTAATGATTTTTTAAAATTTCCATGTATAGCAAAAAAAATCAATTTTTTTTTTGTTTTTCTTTCCAATTTTGCCAGCATTAATGTATCAACATATATATCAATAATATATTTGACCACTTACACATCGTATATTAGTTATACAATTGATAAACTAAATTATATGATTGATATACCAAATTATTTGTCTGACGACATGTGCTTGTACAATTGTTGTCATTCGTAAACAAATTTGAATTCTTATAATAGCTAAATTCATCATGTTGGTAACCATTCTTATTATTAAACATAAAATGAAAGGTTATGAAAAATAATGTTTGCACGCTATATTAAAAGTTTGAGGACCCTATTTGATAGTAAATTGAAAGTTCATGGATTTATTAAATTTTTTTTTTTAAAGTCTAGAAATTTAATAGACATGAAATTTCAAGCACTAAAGAAAAATATGGGAGTGATTTAAAAATTATTAAACCACATTTTTCATGTTCAAAATGATTCTTAATCATTCATTTCGATTATTCAAAATCAATTATAATTATATGAAAAATACATTTAAAAGTAATTATGTTATGATGAAAGCGATTTTAAGTTTTTAACACATTTATAAAGACATGTTTGTAAATGACATAAGTCAATTAATTAAATCAATTTTATTCCAAAATTTCTTAAAAAATCATTTAGAAATATACGTTTTAACCATTAAAAAATAATTTAATGTTTCATTATAAGGATTAACATGCATATGAGACTCGAGAAGTAGCTCTTGAAGTCATAATATTGTAGAATGATTTTAACCATTTTAAAATGAGTCGGAGAAAAATTGAAAGGTAAATGAAAAAAAAATATAGAGAAAGAGTGAGAATGAAGGTGAGATTTGGGAGAGTGATATGCATGTTGATGTTTGTATGTAGAGATAGAGAAAGGGAAAGAAGAAGAAGGGGTGGGAGTGTGGGGGCCCACAGCACCGCCCATGCGCACGCTGTCTTACCAAAACCAAACCCAAAACCCCATCATCGATCCATTCCCTTAGACCTAATCCCTTCCTCCCTCATCTCTCTCTACATTCCACCAATTATTTTTTTACTCTTTTCATTTTCATTATTATTATAATTCAACCATCCCCGAGTTCTTTAATAACCGTTGGATTGGATGTGTATTCAAACTTTATATATTCTATTTAATTTATATACATGAAGAAAAGTTGTGGAGATCATTTAAATCTTTTATCTCTCGATCAAAATTAGTTACTTAATTTCTTTCTTTCATCGAGTGTTGCAAAAGTAAAACTATCATTTACATTCTCTCTAAGTTCTAATCTTTAAAAGAGAGACAGTAGCTTAATTAAGTTGTACCTAATCTCATATATCTCTCTTATATACATATAATTTTTAAAAAATTGTCCCATGACATCTTTAATCATCTGGGTTGTACAAGAATAAGTATAGTCGATGAAGCACCCAATTTTTTTTTTTTAAAGGCGTATATATATATATACCATAGACACATATCTCATCCTCTCTCTCCATGCCATTAGGTTCCTTTTCATTTTTAATTCCCTCTCTATGAAGCCAAACCCTTAACCCCAAAACTCCCACAAACTCCAAAATTTTCCTCATCCATGGCTACCCACAACATTCTCCACAAGCCCATGGAACATCTCATGATTTAGCTTCTTCAGTTTTGATCCCCCATCTCTCTTTTTCCTCACCACAATCATCACAAAACCCTCTTCAACATTCAAACCAAATTTTCCAATCCAAACACACAATTTTGCAAATTATATTCCTTTTCGTCAACTCCCAAATGGATGGAATTACACCCCACAATCGCTCTCTTCCTCCTCCTTTCCTTTCTAAAGATCTCCATCTCCACCATGGTTTATTCCACCACCACCAAAACTCCGACGACGACCAAACCCCCGGAGCTAAGAGAGATAGGGAGGAAGAAAACCCCACCACAGCCGCGATGTCCGACACCAAAGAATTATCAAATTCTTCTTCTCGACGCCCACGTGGCCGACCAGCTGGTTCCAAAAACAAGCCAAAACCACCCATTATAATCACTAGAGACAGCGCTAACGCCCTCAGATCTCATCTCATCGAAATCTCCACAGCCTCCGACATCGTCGATTCCCTCGCCGCCTTCGCACGCCGTCGCCAGCGCGGCGTTTGTATTCTAAGCGCCACTGGAACCGTCGCCAACGTCACTCTCCGGCAGCCGGCCTCCCCCGGCGCTGTCATCACCTTACATGGTAGATTTGAAATTCTCTCCCTCTCTGGCTCCTTCCTCCCACCGCCGGCTCCCCCGGCCGCCTCCGGCCTGACCGTTTACTTGGCTGGTGGGCAGGGGCAGGTCGTCGGTGGGAATGTAATCGGCCCACTTTCCGCGTCTGGTCCAGTGATTATCATGGCGGCTTCTTTTGGTAATGCTGCTTATGAACGGCTACCCATTGATGATGACGACGAAGCTTCACCGGCAGCGGAGATGGCGGGACAACAGGGAGCACCGCCACCGCCGCCCCAATTGTTGGGGGATCCTAATGGGGGATTGTTTCATGGTATGGCGCAGAATGTTGTGAATTCTTCATGCCAATTGCCCGCGGAGGCGGCGGCGGCGTTTTGGGGAGGAGGTCGGCCACCTTATTGAAAGTACAATCTTTTGGGGTTTGATGAGTTTTCTTTTTTCTTTTTGACTTTGGGGTTTAGTTTTTATCATCTTTTTTATCAGCTCTAATTCAACTCTTTCTCTTCTCTCTTGTGTGTGAGATTTTAGTTTATGTTTTCATTTGAACATAGCAAATGATGAAAAGCTAAGGTTATTATTGTTCAATTAGAAGAATGATGTACAAAAATGCTAGCTATTATCATTTATGATGATGGGGTTTTAAATATTTAGCAAAAGCTTATTAAACTATGCCCTCTCTCTTTATTTCTCATTTAGGTTATTTAGCTGCAAAATTCTTTTAATTATTAAGTTAATTAATTTCATTGAAATCATAGTTTTAGAAAATTCGTGATGGGTTTTGAATTATATTTAGTCAAATTAAATGATATATGCCGCATTTTTCTTTCAGATTACTTACGCAAGATTCTAATTAAATTTGTTTCCTTTTGTTAGATATATAATTTGAAGTTTGTTCCATTTTAATATATTTGACTTAGTTTCATTTTAATCTATCCATTCACTTAATATAATTTTAGTCCTATCCTATAAATTATTCCTATATACATTGTTATAATATTAAATAATGTGATATATTTTTTTAATCACATTATAATAAGACGATGTTTTTTTTTCTTGAATTCAATTAAGTTGGAGATTTGAACATGACGGTGTTTTTCTAATTTTTGCTAATTGTGAATTATATAAGTGTGGGTGTATTCTTAGGGATTTAGGCAGAGTAAAAATTGGTGGAAAATGGCTAGATTCAAAACTAAAATTTGGGTAACAAAATTCATAATTTAATGATCCAATTAAATTAGAAAAATGTTGATTACAAACAAAATTTAAGAAATCCTCTGAGATGAACTTTCTTGATTTTGTTGTTGTTTCGTTGTGTTAAGTGAGGGTTGTAGAAGCCAGTGGAGAAGATGGAGGCTGGCGGCGGCCGGAGAATGGGGAAATTGGGTGGTGGAAAATTCAATTGTTTAAGGAAAATGAGGTCAGAATTTTATTAAATTTTTCTTTTTTCTGAAAACTGGGAATGGAAGAGAGAGAGAATTAGGGTTTTTTTTTTTAAGAGAGAGAAAATTAGCATAGGGTATTGGGTCACACGTGCAAAGGTGTGTGGAAACCAGCTCCTTTTCGAGGCAACAAACCAGACCCTTCTTCGTTTTCAGTATCCGTTAAAATTCTCTATTTCACTCTCTTTCTCTTTCTCTCTCCCCCATAATTATTCTAACGGCAAATTGTAAAAACCATCTTAAAAAACGGTGATATTTGCAATTCTATCCTTAAATTTTTAATTGTAAAAACTAAATCTTCGAATTTATAAAAGTGTTAAATATGGTTGAGCCTTCAATTATATAAGTTTGAGGGTTCAATTTTTTATCATTTGGGAGTCCAATTTTATTATTTTGTATAAGTTTGAAGGTTAATTTTAATATTTGTATAAATTTGAGAGCTCAATTCTTATCATTATACTTTAAGGATAATTTTTATAATTTTTTTTATTATAGCGTTAAATTATCAAAAATACTCCACAACTATGAGATTGGTTTCAATTACATCTCTAAAACATTGAAAATTTTCACTTCAAATCTTGAAGCATGAAGTTTGTTTGAGAACAATCCATGTAAAATTTTGTCATTAAATTTATACACTAACATTTTATACTTTGTTTATGTGAATAAATCTTAATACATATATAACAAGAAAAAAAAAAAAAGACATGTGATGCATCTATGAGTACTCGACCTATATGTTGTCTTCTTCCTCTCTACTTAAACGACCTCGATTTTATATTCTTTTGTCATTATTGTTATTATTTTTGGTTAATAATAAATCTCAAGATTATCTTTTTTGACGTTTAGATTTGTTCCCTTAAACAAAATGTAAGTATACGTTAACTTTTTTATACATGAATTGAATAGAAAAAGTCTTCGAGAGTTGTTTTAAAAAAAAATAAAAAGTTAAAATGAAAGTTGTGATTTTTTTTTTATTCGTGAGTTTTTTTTAGCCAACATCGTCTATTCTTATGGGACAACCCACTTGATTCTACAACATTTAGGTATCAAAGAAACTGGTACGATATTAAATCCTAAATAGGTGGCCACTATTTGGTTTGAACCCAGATCCTTTAGTCCTTTGATTTTTTTTTTTTTTTTTTTTAAATATTCCCACTATGACTAGACCGATGGTTAGAAAGTTTTGAAAGTTGGCAATATAAATGAAACTAATTAACCCATATGGTTTAGGGTTATTTTTATAATTTAGCTTTGTTAGTATTATTGTTGGTGCCATTATATTCGAAGTAAATTAAATATAAAATCAGAGTTCAAAACTTTTAATTCTAGATCCCTTTTATTTGCTTTGCTTTTGAGCAACACTAGCCATTGTTTTCTTTTCTATTTTAAAAAATATTTGAATATAGATGGAATTAGTCGATGGACCATATATTTCAAATGGATTGACGCATACGTAGCACCCTCTTCATGTCCCACATCCAAAAGAAATATAAACGATAGAGACAAGATCAAGTACCAAAACAATATGATATTGTCCACTTTGGGTATCTTCATGACTTTGCTTTTGGTTTTACCAATAATACCTCATACTATTAGAGATAATTGTCATCCATAAACTCATGATCATTCCTTATTTAACCAATGCAACATTTTGATTGCATTCGCATTCACAACAATAATTATAATTAGTTTGGTTATTCAACTTTGTGTAATAGGCTCTTAAACTTTCAAAACGCACAATAAATTTTATTGAATTTACTATATTATTATAACAAACATTTTTGAACTTTTAATATAATGTTGGTCGTTGGATATGATAGAGAATTTAAAATTAGGTTCAAATAGGATGTACTGGATACACAAATAGACATGTAAATTTCAATCGAATAAGAAAATAATAATTGATAGTTCATAAATTTATTAAGACACTTTATAATGTTTACATATTTATTAGACCCAAAAAAATTTGCTACAAATGTTTAAGTATACGAAACTTGGCTATAGTAATTTTAGTATATCTTTTATGTGTAAATGAAATATACTTAACATTATAATATTCGCTTACTTTAGATCATGTTTTATAACGGTTTTATTTTTAGTTTGATGTTTTTGAAAACTGTACTGGTGTTTTTTTTTTTTAACATTTCTTTACTATCAATTTTACCTTTATTAAAGAAATATATAAAATTTTAACCAAATTCAAAAAATAAAAGTTATTTTCTGAAGCCCTAATTTAAAACCATTTTATGTTTAGTCTTTACTGTTTTGAGAAATTATATTGCTTTCCTTTCCATTTCAATGGATGTTTTCATCATTCTTACAAACACAATTAAATAACCACCAAAATAACAATCAAATATTTAAATAGCCCCCTAAATAAAACTAATTAATTTCTATTTTTTTTAATAAAGTTTTTTACTAATAATTAATTTTTTTAGTATATTATTACTCTTTAAAAACATATTTAAAAACCTAGTCAAGTTTCAACCCGAGGCTAATTTCTTACAACCTTAATAATTTGAGGTAGGAATTTTTTATAAATTACAAAAAAAAAAATATATAATAATAATAAACAAAACTTATTTTCAATGTGCATTATCTTTCCTTTATTTATTAATATGACAAGATGACAAGGATTCTTGTTTTCGAAAAAGAAAAACCTTAGCATGTAATTTATTAATTATCTAATTTACATAATATTCTTAAATAGAGATGCCCATGGGCAGGGCGGTGCCGTGGATGCCATTCCCCATCTCCGCCCCCGCTCCTCATTTCATTCTCCATCCTCGTGAAATTTTTCATGGGGATCGAGATGGGGATTCCCTGCAGGAAATTCTTAAGGATCGAGTTCCCCGCGGGGAATTTTTTCTTGTTACTTTTTTTTTTTTTTTTTTGTTTGTAAAAAGTCAATTAATTTAAATCATTAATATGTGAGCAAATTTTAATTAAATAATTAACTTTATTACTAAATTGTTTATTATGGTTAGTTTTATATGAAAATTTGAATTTAAAAATAAATCACTCAATTTTGGCCTAAAAAAGCTGTTTAATTTTTTTAGTAGAAAGAAATAAATATAAATCAAATTATTCACATATATAATCTAAATTTAAACCTTCAATTTAAACATATTCATTATCTTTCCCAATAAATAATCAATTTGAATTTAAATATAATATTTATATAATAATAATAATAATAAGATAACATTAAATAACTATACTAAATAAATATGTAAAAGCTAATCGGAGCAGGGACGGGGAATGGGGTGGGGCCAGGGTCGGAGGCGGGGACAGGCATTCCCGTTTAGCTCACGAGAATTTTTTCTCCCACTCCCTCCCCCATTCCCTGCCTAATCGGGAAATTCCCGTCCCGTCCCCGTAGAGAAATTGGATATCTCTATTCTTAAACCACGATTTTTTTTTTTGGTGTAAGTAATTAACGTCTTTACTTCTTCAACGTGCTTTCAATAATCCTAAATTTAGTCAGTATATTTTAAATTTCACATCTATTACAGTTGTTTCTACACATTTTATATAGATATAAATGGTAACTAAGTATACACCTTACATACTATATATATTTTCAATGATATATCTATTCTTTTAACTTTGGGTCTCCAACAAGTCATTGATCAACCAAATCGAGTATAACTCAATTGGTATTCGAATGTTAGAAATCACGAGATTTATAGTTCAAATCTTCCTACCTTCAATTACCATATATATATATATATATAATATGACCGAGAAATGCTTTATCCCATAGAAGGAGAATTTCTTAAGTCTTAATCGAATAACCCACATTCTCTGCCTTCCTCTTTTTTTCACTCAGCAACTTCACTTGATATACAAGATTTGCAGCATCGAATTATTGATGCATAAAAAAAATGATAGGGGCCATTTTTTGTTAGGATAATTATGAAGATGGGTAGCCCTTACACTGATTTCGATGATCATACATTATACTAAAAAATTGTTGAGATTCTAAAGTAGCTTTTGTAAACCTTATTCAAAACATTTTGGAGGCTAAGGTACCCACACATGTTGTTTGAATAGAAAAGGAAGACTGGGGGTTTCAGATTCCTTTTTTATTATTATTTTTTTTTTTTTTTGTAGAAATGCTTTAAAAAAAAAAGAAAAAAAAGTGGGAATTAGGTTGTGATTCTTATGATTAGGGGATAGAGGAAAAGTTTATGGCAAAGTAAAAGTTTGGAGGATACATGTTTGGTTGCTTTGCTTTCATGTTTGTGATATGATGAAACTCACTTTTAGGACTCTTCTTAATAACCACCCTTCATGTTAAAGAGTTGCATCGACTCTTGCTTTTATTAAATGTGATATTTTTACGAATTGTGTGTTTGTAAAAGTAGAAGTTGTCGTCTGATCATTTTAGTTTTTTATCATTGACTTTGTCACATAATTACTTACATTGAAAAAACTTTTAATAGAAATTAGCTTCCAATCTCAGCCACGTAGAATATAATCCATTTAGAATAAAAAGTATATATTAAAATAATAATTAAAAAAAAAAAAAAAACACTTTTATCACCTTATAAGCTTTATTATGATTTATTTCACTTCTCACCAACAAGATTTTTTTTCTTTATTCAAATTCATTAATCTACATGTTATCTATACGAGAAAGATTTTAATCTACAACTAACGGCTATTATTAAGCAACGACATTATTGTAGCGACCTTATTGAATAATTTGTCAAGGATATTGATCAAAATGTGAGGAAAAAAATTCGAATCCCATACTTTTGGGCTCGTAATAATTACCCAGTTTTTGTTGGACACCGACCCACGTAACATTGGGCTTTCATAATTTATGGTGCAGTTTAAGTTTTTGTTGGGCTCAGGCCCAGCAAATAATTTCGTAAGAAATTTACTCCGATAATATCTTGAAATTTTCATAAATTCTGGAGTTTGATTCGGCAATTATGCAGTTTATTATGTATTTTCCAACATAAATTATGAAAGCCCAATATTATGTTTGCATGCATACTTTCATTTTGTAAGTAATTGCCACTTTCGAATTTCGGAATGTGGTTGAAATATGAGAATTTTATTTAGAAAAATTCATAAAATATATGTGGCATTGTTTCGCTCAATTAGTACTACAATATTTTTAAATTAAGTTGCAAAATATATATTTTTTATATCTTATATTTTAGGAAAAAATTTCAATTTTGACCTTTACTTTCAATTTTATAATGTTGCACCCAAACTTAGATAAGGGTTAGAATTCTAAAAATTTACTGAAAAGTGATACAAGATTGGGGTCAAATTGAAAAAAAAATAAATTATATGTACATGTTACAGAAAGACTCGAAATCAAGAAGAAGAACATCGTAGTTGGTAGTTGAACCATTGTCGACCTCTTTCTATTAAGTGTTGTAACCATCAGAGCTTCATCGTTGACTAAATCGCCTGCATATATAAAGAAAAACGAATGTGAGATTAATGTAAGAGTGAATAAAAAAAACGAGAGAGCAAGACATTCGTTTTGTAATACTTTGAAGAGTAATAAAAGAGAACATCCTAATTTGCACAGTGGACATAGACTTTTGACTGAACCCCTTGAACTCCTGTATCTTTTCTTCTTACCTCTACGATCATTTAGATTTTGCTAAAGTATCGTTTACACGATTGTGTAGTTCCTACCGCATCGTGTACTCGACTGTTTAGTTCTGCGTTCAATCGTCTATATGATCGTTTAGCTCCTCAACTATCGTCTACCCAATCGTCTAGCTCCAGTCAACTGTCACCTACACGATCATCTAACGCTTCATCCAACTGTTTACTTAATTGAACTATCATTTAGTTCTAGGAGCATCATTCATACGATCGTGCTGCTTTTTGGTAAATGACAGAAGGATTTTCAAGCTTCAACATTCTATCTCCCCTGACTCTTGAATTATTATTGACCGTTATATCTGAGTGTTTTGTGATTGTTAACGTGAAGATCTTGTCATCTGAGACAACCATATATATATTACCTAAAATTTACTGTAAAAAGAATGTTAATTTAAAATTGTAAAATTGAAAGGTATCGACCCAATTCAAAAAATGAATGATTTGAGAGTGGACTGAGATCCCCAAATCTTCTATGCGTACTATGGAAATAAAAAGAATTCAAAATTAAGACTATATTCTTGAAGGCAATCATAACTTATCTTTGTTTTAAAATTAAATTTTGTCCTTTTTTCTTCTCTCATTCTACCTTTTTCTTTAAATAATAATAATAACCATCATCATTGTAATAAAAGAAAAAGAAGAGGAAGCTCTCATTACACTTTTTTTCTTCTTAATTATGGAAACTCAACTTTAAAAGTTTCTCTTCATTGATTAGAACTGGGAGTTTGGAGAAGAATCTAAATGGGTATAAAGTTGCCCTAGCATTTCTCACTTGTTTTTTTTCTTTTGCTGATGATAGTAGCTCTGGTCAGTGTGTTACTTTTAATAAATCTGTTATTTTGTTTAGCCCCAACGCCTGGTGAGTAAAATGAAGATGGGAAGCATTTTGCAAGTCAGAATTTAATGTTGGTTTAAAACTGATATTAAAAGGTTCTAATGTCAGTTGAAAACTGACATTGAAAATCGTGTTATAAAAAGTCTTTAATGTCGGTTGAAAATCAACATTATACACCATCTTCAATGTCGATATTTTACAAATTTTTTTCAATAATTGTCCGTTCTTTTATGCCTCATTTTTTAAATTGTCCAATCCATTTTTAATGTCGGTCAAAGAAACGTCATTATATGTCTCGTGTTGGGTTAGGAAATGTCCACCATCGTATTTTATTAAAAAAATATAAATAATTGTGTATTGTAATGCGTACCTGTTATATTTTGCATGGCAAGCCAACGATATTTCTCTTCCACCTATAAATGCATATAACCCAAACCTAAAATATAACAATAGACACAATAATACACTTTAGCACAAAACTAAATACAAAGTTACTTGCAATGAAGCACACTTCTATAAAAATTTATCCACAAACAACAATTAGTACTTCCAATCCATTCTATAAGTACTTATCAAATATGAATAAACACATTAATCAATATTTGTATATCGATAACACACTTCCATAGAACAATAATTAAAATTATCATATCCAACACTCATATGGAACCATCCGCCTCTCTAAAACTACAATTAGAAATACCAAACACTTCTATAATATTAATAATCAGTTCTCCCCTTCACAAATATCAATTAGTACTTCCATGAATACTTACATCAAATACCCATAAACAAAAAAATTATACATAAATCTTCCACTAAAAAGATTATGGTTAGACAATAATTCGTCTATCCACAAACCAACGAATTAGTACTTCAGATTCATTCTAAATTTGCATATTTTACTCAAAACTCGTCAAGATTCATTCTAAGCTAGCATTTACATTCTATTGAGACAAAAAAAAAAAAAAGTACATCCTTACACAAATCGGCTAACAAACTTGCCCATTGTGTTCGAATTACGTCAATCTCTCCTTCGGTATATGCATTTTTTATATTGAACTACAAAAAGAAAAAAAAATCAACATAAGTTTACATCATTTATTAAATTAAAGCTAGTATATATAAAAAATAAATAATTTGCATATGAGGCTAGTAATGAGAGTAGTAGGATTATGCACTATTTTGTGTATATACTTTTATACATAGTACCTACATCCTATAGAATCTAATTGACGGGGGCACTGCATGTAAAAAAGTTGAAAATAATTATTCTAATGTTTGAATGAACATAATTTGTTAAAATATGAATGTAAATTTACCTTTATAGGTTTCCATTTTTGAGAAGACCGATGGTGTTGGTGATCGTGCTTGGCTTGCCATGCTTTCATCCACTAAATAGTTTGAAAACATTGGCCAAACATAAATACTTGAATTAAAAGCTAAGAAAGTTCAGTTACACTTACATATTTATAACTCCATGAAATTCCTCTTGAACCTTACTTCGAATAGAGTCCAAAATATAAATACAATTTTTTTAAAGATTGATTACAATCAATATCCAATGGTAACTATAATAAGCAACAATTTGAAATATTAGTATGCATATAATGCAAATAAAAAATAACTAAAGAACTTGTATTTACTTACCCTGTGTTATATGGAATAAGAACTAATTAGTCCAATTTAGTTAATTCTAGTTGGTTGGCTAAATTTCTAGATCGAAGATCTAGAGACTTCACATGTGACAATATTTTTGCTTGGTCAATTATAAAAAACTTATTGGTAATATCACGGTCATATTCATCCCAAAGATGCCTAAACAAAGCAAAAGTTATTATTTAAACATGAAAAAAAAAATATACTGAAGATTGTGAATCAAGATGAGTAATATTTACACAATGTATGTCAATAAACACATATAACTAATTTCAACCATACTGCAATAATGAATCATATCATCACGGCCTAAATAAACAAATTTGTCCCTTCCAAATACGTGCTCGTTCAAATTGAAATGAATCATGTCTACATCGTTCATGTTGTGTATGACATGTCCATTCAAGAGCTTGATGGTGCCATTGGTGTCCGTATATTTGGAAGAGTGTCCAACGCTCTTAATTGTTGAATGTTCCTACCATAACCAAAGTTACAAATTCAAAGTACGAAAAATAATAAATAACCAAACTTATATAGTGAAAAAGATGCATACCTTTTCCTCGTCAGCCATAATTACAAGTTCACGAGGCCACGTTATGAAGTTGCACATCGCTTGATTTAAAGACTTTGTTTTTCCCTTCACAGAAATTTGTATTGGCAATTCTTCTCCCACGACGATGTCTATCAGTACTTTAGATCTAAAATAATAACATCACATCAAAATAGTGCTAGTTGATTAGAGTTACTTCGGAAACAAAAAAAGTCAAATAGATTTTTGTTATTCTATCAATTCCAATAAAATGCAACAAACAATTCGAAATGCCTCGACTTTTTTAGAACAGGTCCGAGTAGAACATGTCACATCATCGTCAAACATTGTGGCTATTGCAACAATATTATCTAGAGATTTTATAGTAAGTGACATGGTGTAACAAATTTAAAAGAACTAATATGACGCATGGTTAAGCACAATATGACTAAAATTTAAGAGTCACAACAAAAACAATTACCTTCAAATTTTCTTTAGGCATCTTCTCAATTTTCTTTTCTTCAGATGCACTAAGTGCAACACCTCCAACAGACGATCTAGTTTGATGAGATTGTTTACTATGGGTTCTGTCTTTTGACTCTTTGACATGTCGAACATTCTTGTCATCAGAGGCTCCTTCAGTTTCTTGACTCATTGTGGACTTTGGTTTTACAAACTTGAAATATTGTGATTGGGAAACGAAATCACCCACTCCTCTAACATGTCCCCAATGTTCATCCATACCCAATGCTTTAGTTAAAACATCTTCACCTTCATGGACTTTAGCTAATTTATCCTATAAAATATATTACAATTTTCACACAATATCTATGTTATCACAAGTTTCAGACATTATATATATGTCATCTTAAGTTTCACACAATATAAACTTACAATTCGACTGATACATTCTTGAGTGGCATCATCAAAATATTCATTATTTTTTTTTCCTTTTCATGCTTCTTTCCATAAAGTCGAATGATAAGAAGGATCACTCGATATGTTCTACATGAACATACATATTTAATTAGCATAAACATATTATAATAAAAGATTTAATTTAATTGGAAAAACTTACTAATTCTTGTGCAAGATTATTTGTTCCCTTACGAGAAATTTGATGATTATATACACATTTCGACCTTCTTTCTCTCTGAAGACGATTGATTTCCTGTACAACCAACTAGTTGAAGTTACTTACCAAAACAATGATAATATTGACATTTATTTAGAATGACTTACATCCCATTCTTCACTTAATCGTTCATTAACAAATGATGTCCACTGTTCTTGATTTATATGATAATATTGTTGAGGAGAAAATTGCAAGATCGATGGCTTGTCTTTAAATAGAAATAGAACTTCTAAGTCAATGTGGTGTTAAAAGTCCGAAACTTCCTAGATGCAGATATAAGTATACCATGTTTAGACTGAGAGTCCACATCAAACAACATCTGCACAATGAAAAAAGTAATAAACAATAAACTAATAAACTACTATGCACATGAATTAAAATTATAGAAAACATACTGTTATTATCTTTAAGATGTTTTGGAACTTTTTCCAAGAATTGTATATTATAGGTATTTGTTATCGAACACAAAGTCCAATGTAGCTTTGCATTTTCTGTGCAGCAAATCCAATCGGTTGTTCGTGTTCATTATAATTAATGGACAACTGTGGCCCAGAAGTTCTTATTTGTGCCAACTCAGACATAATAGTTGGGCCACATGGAACAATTATTCTACTGGTTTGTTGTGGGATCATATTTTTATCATCTTCGCTGCTACTACTCGAATCTTCCATGTGAACCTGACAAAAAAAAAAAAAAACATCACTCACAAAAAAACATATGATCTTAATATTAATATATATAATCATAGAAAATGATATACCGTGTTTAATACATTATTTATCAACCCACCTACCCTCACAATTATTTCTGATGTATGTGGATGTTGTATCTGAAGGAACTTTTATCAAAGAGAACACATGAGCGAAAGCAAGATCGTTCCAAATTCATTGTGACAGAATTCCAAGCATTCACAAACAAACAAACTAGTTATGCATTTCAGACCAAATTAAGGCATGCTTTAGAAATTAAATACAAAAGAGAGTGAGAGACTTACCTTTGAAGAACTCTTCTTTCACAGGTCTCTCGTTCTCGTGAAGAATTTGGACAACAACTTGCTCTCGTCCGGATCGTTTACCTAATCGTCCAGGTCAACCACGAACGATCTTCTCCATGAACAAGCAACCTTTCTGACACCACCACTCAGTAACCTTGGTATTCTCGGAGTGAGAATCCCGGAGGTGTAGGCTCTGTTGGATTTGGTAGAGGGAAGGAGGAAACAACGATCGCACTCTACAACCAAGCATGTAGAAAAGTATACACTGCCTATCATATAGACTGTGGTGTTTGATCGTTTAGTAAAGGTACACGATCGCTTAGTATAACAGGTTTGATCGTTTACACGATCGTTTAAAGAAACTCGCTAGTCACGCGATCGTTTAGTAAAATGCCACATGATCGGTTAGATAATGGCGCATGTACACGATCGTTTAATCAAAATCTTAGAAGGCTGTCATATAGTCTCTCGTGAGCTAAACAATTGGTTGTGTACTTAAATGAAGCGATCCTTACAAAATGAAAACATTTTTCATTTTATCCTCCAGTTATGAAAATTGAATAAAACCTCTCACTTCATGCACAGTTAAAGGAGAAATCGCCTACAATTATCTCATAATTATTTTAATTAAAAATAAATATAATAACTAACTTATCATATTATATTTATAACCTATAGTTTTAATATCACATCATATGCAACATTTAAACCATAGTCCTTTTCTCCTTTACTTGATATAAATCATATTTATATCATATTCCTCCAAATAATGTATCTCATACATCATGTCAACTATATCATATATAATTAAAACAGTTCAATCATATCATATATCATCAAACTCCCTCTTGTCAATTTGAACACTTCAAATTGACCAAAAAACTGATTCTCAGCTTGAATCCATTGAGCTACCAAGGAGACCTTATGAACCTGTAGCTTGAAGCTCCAACGATACGTAAATAGCTGACTAAACTCTTTACTCATGAGATCCACCATCCGTTAATTGTCAGACACTCCACTAAAAACCGACAACTGCAAACTTCTTACTATAGATATATTTCTATGTCTATCGGATATAACCAATCAACAGTACGATAACCCTTCACAAATTCTCATAAGTACAGCTAGGTCAATTTACCATTTTGCCCCTGTAGTTACATCTAACTTCTTAAGTACCACTGATACCTCTAATGAACAATACATCATAGTCCTACTATGAGTGGACACCTCTCGAGCCATGAAAAGATGTGTGGCGCCACATCGTTCAAGCCTCAGAATGAGCCCTTAAGGGAGCAATCTATCTACTTACCCCTACTTCGGGGAAGGAGTGAATTCTATCTTGTATAGCTGAGTTCCCAGCTCCCTAATCAGATAAATCCCCAAAGTAGTAGGTTTGAGTTGGCAATTTGGCCACTCGCACCCTTGCAAATCAAAGGACCACCCTCAAAGGCAGACGTTTCTAACTCACTCAGGATTAAGGTCATGTTACCTATGGATCATCTTAGTGAAGTGAAGTCTCTGTCATAAACAACGTTATATAACGAGACTATACATTTTGTGATCCGGTCTTATACAAACTCCTTTGTGTAGGACATATCCGCTCGCATGTCTCCACATGAATAATCAGGATTAGACCATTTGTAGCACGTCATAATAATTATAACTATCTACAAAGCGGGCTGCATCCGTAGTGTCACCAGGATAAGGTTTTGCCTCCTATATCCATATACTACAGACCATCTTGGTTATCACTTAAGGCATGATCCACTTGTATGTCTCCACATACATGCTTAAGTTACAACAACAACAAGAGATCTTAGTTTATTAGTTTGTGGTAAATGCAAATAAAACATCTCGTGTTTCATAGACAATAGTGAAGAAAATATCTCATATTATTACATCACAAGCGTTTGTTCAATATAGGTGTTTACAAACTACATGACCCAACAAGAGTTTAGGGCATCAACCTTAACAATATCATCAATCTCAATAGATGTATCAACATTGGCCATTCTTTGCATACCTCAATAACCACACTTCTGCAGTATATCTCTGTAGGATTGTATCAATAGTAGTGGAAGCACAAAGATCATCTAAGCACTCAAATTCATTAATTTTGGCAAAATATAAAGCATGCTTTTGCAAAAACAAGTGAGTTTCAGGATATACCTCTTGCAAGATATATCTCTTGTAGAACTTCTTCAAAGCTCCTTCACCAGCTGCTATCTTCTATAAATCTTGTTGTAGACCACCTCAAGATCTTACCCACTATTCTCTTAGTGCTCTAGATTGAGTTGTGGGACTCAAAACAAGCCTGAATCAATGGTAGAAGGAGAAATGCCCACTGTAGAAAATCAGCTGAAGAACTCTTTCTTCAAACCAATTTTTCTCTCAAAATCTTCATAGATTGTATGCCCGATTTTTACTCCAATCTTTTCATTATATTGCAGATCAATATGCAAGGAAAAGAGTTGCATGAGTTGCAGCTCAGCTTGGAGAAGACAAAGCCAAAGCAAATGCTTCATGTGTGAGCAACTACAAAGATGGATAATAGAAAAACTCTTTTTCCCATTTAGTATTTTATTTGTTTTTCTTTCTTTTTTCAATTTTATCATAAAATCAACATTTTGATTTAAACAAAAATATTTTGATTTTTTTTAAAAAAATTAATTAATTTCATAAATTAATTATTAAATAAAACTTAATTAATTCAATATCAAATATTAAATTAATTTTAATACATATCCATCTTTATATATTTAAATCATATTTAAATATATATAAATTCTCTTATTCCGTTTAATACTCAAATTAAACATGTAATTATATCTCATATAATTACTAATTTCCTTAATTCTAATTTGAACGATTCAAATTAACCTATCACGATATTCTAGAGCTAGTCCGTTACAAGCTAGTAGGGGACCTCGTGGACCTACAGATCATGGGCTCCAACGATCCGAGATTAATTGGCTAAACTCATTAGACCAAATTAATCTCCATTCGTTAACTAATGGGTCACTCTATTAAAGCCCATAGTTGCACTCCCCTCATTGTAGATATATTATGTCCACTTAATTTAACCATAATTAACAAGTTAACCCTTCACAGGTTGTTCGTAATAACGGCTGGGTCAAATATCTGTTTTATCCCCGAAATTACATCTTATTTCTCAAGTCCCTATTGATTCTCTAATGAACAACTGGTTTGTGATCCAGTCACTAAACCAAACTCTTTCAGCCCAATGAGAGGGTGGGGCCCCTTGTTCAAGAACTGGATTTAGTACTTGAGAGAACAACCTTTCTCATATCCCTAAATTGAGTAGGTGTGAACTCCATCTTACACCCTATGTCCTCAGCTATCTATCCAGTCTTACCCTGATAATGGGCAGAAATGCACGTTATTACAATGCAAAGATATAAAACAATGTAGGGTTGCTACGGTAAAAATATGTAAAATCGTGTCCAAAAGCATTAAGTTGAGAACATTGCGATCGCATGTGCCTATCGCATTAAAGCAGCTAATTTACGTATTTTGTGCCGGAAAATGCGTTGGCGCAAGATAGAATTGCGATCTAAGGAATTCAGCGTCTTAGCGCATTAGAAGATTGCGACCGCAAAGCTATGCGATCGTATGCGTTCGCGAAGATCTGCTCAAGAAGGTGACCGCATAAAGACGGCGCGTCAAGGTGAAAGCTTAATAAATCACGATGGGACAGAAAGCTGATGACGGTCGAATACGAATTGAGTTGACAAGTCGTTAACGACAACACTGTAGCAAATACATTCAACTTTTCGGTGATAATTAATCGGTGCATCAGACAGAGATTTAATGATATCTGATCAGTGGAATCATTTGAGAGAAAAGCCCTTCACCCTGGAGCTCTATAAATACCGAAGGCTACCTTCGTTGAAAGGGTTTCAGTCGAGCAATTCAGAATTTTGTAGTTCTTTTTCGCCATATACATAGATAACCGTAGTCTGTAATTTTTATACTTAGAAGGCAGAGGCGAGTGAAGAGAGAAGACGCCGAAAGTTCGTTCCTGGTTAGCTCGAGAGAGTTGATAACGGGTAGAAATTCACGTTATTACAGTACTAAGTTATTAAACAATGAAGGTTTGCATTGATAAAATATATTAGATTGCGTCCAAAAAGTATTAAGTTCATGACATTGTGGTCGCATACGTTCATCGCATAAAAATAGTTAACTTTGGTATTTTTATGCAGAATATGCGTTGACACAAGGCGGAAAGCGCGATCACAAGAAAGTAATGGTCGAGCGCGGCATTACTGTAAGGCTTTGTGATGATTTGTGCTCGCAAACATTTGCTCAATAAGGATTATCGCATAGAGCCGACGCAACTTGGTGGGTGCATTTGGGTGAAAAGCATAATTAATCTTGATGGGACAGAAAGCTAATGACGTTCGAATCTGAATTAAGTTGACAAGCCACTAACGGTCTACTGTAGCAAGTACACTTAGCTTTTTGGTGACAAATATTCGATGTATCAATCAGAGAATTAAAGCCCTGCCACAAGTGCAATCATAAGAGAGAAGCCGCCATTCATCCCGAAGCTCTATAAATACCGAAGGCAACATTCAGCAAAGGAGTTTGAATACTTAGAGAATTTTCCCTTAGATAGAATAGCCTTGTTCTTAGTTCTCTTTTATTTTAAGGCGGAGCGAGAGAAGGGAAGAGACGTCGGAAGATCGCTCAGGACAACTCGAGATAGAACCTGAAGGGTGGAAAGCAGAGAGTGGGCAAACTCTCGCGAGAGCAAGACTATGTTTTGAACAAAGTAGAAAAGACAGTGTAAAAGCCTTGGGAAGTAAAAGATTACTACCAGGCTCTTTATTCTCATCTTGCATTGTTATTTTGTATTTCAACTCTATATCTATACAATGGAATTTCTTCATCTACATCTGTTCATTCTCTTGAAAGCATGCATGAGTAGCTAAACTTATCGAATGAGTTGAGAAGAATTAAGCTAACATGACCTAGGACCTTCATTGCATGCGATTATCTTGTTTTATGCTGTGTCCAACACCCCTTCAGAGCTACTCGAGAGAGAGTCTAAAGAAAGAACCTAAACACTCGAGAGAGCTAGGTTTGAATCTAGACTCGAGAAAGCAAGAATAGATCTGTATAAGAAATAGATAAGGACTTAGAGATAAGCTCTGTTTGCCAACCTGCATCGCATGCACCCTAGAGATAGGTATGATATTATGTGGTCGCCTTATTTGTGTATGTGTCCTTTTGTCATCACATAAATAAGAATAGAGGCTTATGCATAGGTCCTATAGACTTATCGCATATATATCATGCGTTCTAGTATTAGAAGCCATAGCATTTGAGTCGAGAGATGGTTTTCTATTGTATGTATGTTGCATGATCGCATAACATGAACGCATCCTAAAAAGTGTTAGTCGAACCCCTTCTCAACCCATTCGCTGTATACTCATCACATTTTTCGTATTATCAACTCTTTTCGAAACTCCACTGCATTTATTTATTTTATACCGCAAAAAACAACACCAAACAACTATTTGATTTACCAGTTACCGCAAAGTCTTTTGGAAAACTATCACCGCATACCGTTTTTCCTAGCCCCTGAGTTCAACCCTAGACTTACCAGGAAACTCAGTGAGGTTTACACTTGGATTCCACTGAGAAAACTTGTTGTTCAACGCATTTCCATCACCGCATCTTATTCCATAATCTCATCACTTAAAATAAAGTATCAAGAGTGCCGGAAAGCATTAAGAAAACAGAGAGAGGTCCGACTCTGGCGAAAGAAAGAACATTCTTTTCGGCATAATAGAGAAAAACACAGTGTAAAAGCCTTGGGAAGCAAGACATTGCTACCAGGCTCACTATCCCTACTTTCCATTGTCGTTATGTATTATGATTTTATTTATACAATGGAATTTGCATCTCTACATCGTTCACTCTCTTTACATTACGCATGAGTAACTAAATTTCCGAATGGGTTGAGAAGCATTTAGCTAGCATGACCTAAGATCTTCATTTTATGCGATCATCTTGTCTTGTGTATGCATCCATCACCCTTTAGAGATACTTGAGAGAGTAGTCTAAAGAAAGAACCTAGATTGAGAGAACTAGGTTAGAATCTAGGCTTGAGAAAGTCAGATTAGAATCGCATAAGCAAGATATAGAAACTTAGAGATAAGTTCTGTTTGCTAACATGCATCCCATGCACCCTAGAAATAAGATATGATAGTATGCGGTCGCCTCGTGTATGTTTGTGTCATTCATCATCGCATAGACAAGAATAGAGGTTTAGACATAAGTTCTATAGACATTATCGTATAAATTGCATACGTTCTAAAATTAGGAGCTATAGCATTTGTATTGAGAGATGGCCTACTGTTGTATGTGTGTAGCATGATCGCATAACTTGAATGCAATCTTAGGAAGTGTTAGCTAAATCCCTTCTAAACCCGTTCCCCGCATACTCATTATAACTTTCGCTGTTATTAACTCTTTCTCAATTACATTTTAAATAAACATACCAACCAACTTATTGTTTTGATTGCCGCAAAGGAATCAGAATTTACTGTCGCATACTGTCTCCATAGTTCCTGTGTTTGACCTTGGACTTACCAGGCAACCTAGTAGGATTTATACTTGGATTTTACTAGGAAAACTTGCATGTGTAATGCATACACCACCATCGCAATATACATCATTATTTCATCATATTCACAATGCATCATACCCCTGAAATGGGAGTCTTATTGAGCCGGTGCTGTTGAGCCAACCCTCAACTATGCAAATCTAAGGACAATCCCAAATAAATAGGAGTTCATAGTTAGCTCAGGATTAAGATCGAGTTACCTAGGTCATCTAGTCAGTCTTAAACTGTAAACAACGTTATAAAGTAAGAGTGACTTATTTCTTGGTCCTAATCTTATACAAACTCATTACATAGGACGCCCTCACTCCTCATGTCATAACATGTACGAATTAAGATCACATCATATGTAGCACTTTACAACTCTTTATAACAACTACAGAGTAGGCCGCATCCAATGGTGTTACCAGAATAAGATACCCAACCTCATTCATGTACCATAGATTATTTTGACTATTTACTCGAACCCGATCCACTCTTATGTCTCCACATAAAGTTCAAGTACTCATATAATAGTCATGGGTCTTAGTTTATTGGATTTAGACTTTCGTACAATTTATGAAATCAATAACAAGTATATTGGTAATAGCAAATGTTTATCATTTTCCAAACTACGAGTTTTTAAGACATAAAACCCAACAATCTCTTATTTCATCTTCATGAAAATCATCTTCAACTGTTCGTTGTGGAGATGTTAAAACAATTGACCAACCCAAATTTGTGGAGTCTTTTACATAGAAGATTTGTTTTGCTTAAAAGGCTAAAATAAATGGGTCTGATGTATGTCCAATACGATTGAGGTCCACAATAGTAAACCCAAACTCGTCTGTTTTGACTCCATTTCCATTCTCAACCCAATTACATTTGAATAAAATAAAAGATAATCCATAGTAATCAAGTTTCCATATTTCTTGTATTACACCATAAAAGGTCATATCTGACATGACAGAACTTTTGTCCTTAATACTAGAGACTTGCATTGTGGTAGCCGTTATACTAACTCCACTATTTTGAATCCTTCTATTGTCATCGTGCTTCTTTATGTGATAGTAGTAACCATTAACCATGTAACCACAATATTTTGTCATTGTTGGACAAGGTCTATTAGCTATCCATCTTAAAGAAGGCGATATTGAATTTTTGGGAACTTTGAGAGCTAGTGCAACCTATGATAAATTTTATAACAGTTTAGTAGTTAACATTTAATTATACATCAAATAGTAGGGCTCTAGAGATTACTCGTGTGGACAACCACCGACTGAATGTGTGATTATGCTCTTCTTGAAGCCACTTTCTACTTTTAATTTTACCAGAATTGAGCTTAGACAGAATATCCATATGTTGCCTATTATAAATGACAAAGTTAGAAGATCATTGAATAATCAACTAACCTAAAATGAGAATAAGATGGAGATCTATATACTCGACGTAAGGAAGCACATCATTTACATTTTGAATGACATAAAGATGAGCTTGATCCAACTCATCCTTACTTGGTCTGATAAAAAAAGCAGCTGACAATGCTCTATCAATATTTAAGTTCGCTTTCCTTATTGATGAGTACAACCCAATAGAATTAACTCCATATATAAATTTAAACAAAACTCTATAGTCTCTTCGACAATATAATTTTCTCCAACACATCCTTTTGGTCGATTTCTATTTCGTACATAAGTTTTCAACACTTTCATGTATCGTTCGAAAGGATACATCTACCTCAAATAAACAAGTCCACAAAAATAAACTTCTCTTACAAGATGCGCTACAAGGTGTACCATTATTGTGAAGAATGATGGTGGAAAATACCTCTCTAAGAGGCATAGAGTGACAACTATATCCTTTTGCATATCCTTTAACTGAGATAAATCTATCACCTAGCAACATATAGCATTAAAGAAGAAGCATAGACGAGTAATTACAAGTCTTACATATTTGGGTAAAATATCACGAATGGTTACAAGTAATAATTGTTGCATAAGAATGTGATGGTCATGTAACTTAAGTCTGTAAAGTTTTAAATTTGTGAGCGCCATTAAACTTTGTTTGATGAATAGCCTTCAGGTACTTTAATTTCTGATAGTATCTTACAAAAGCTCAGTTTCTCAGCTCGTGTTAATATATAAGATGTTGAAGGTGAAAAGACTTTTTTCTCTCCCACTTGAGGGGTTAATTCTGATCTAATATTTAGCTCCACAACATCTAGTTGAGTTTTTATTCCATCCTTCATTTTATAAGGAATATTAAGCAATGTCCAATAAGATTTGCACACACATTCTTTTCAATGTGGATCACATCTAAACAATGTCGCACGTCAAGATACTTCCAGTATTCTAACTAAAAAAGAATAGATTTTTTCCAATAAGTTGAAGAGTTATCTCCACTGTTCTTTTTCTTGATAGTTTTCTTACCAGATGAATACTAATACTTACTTGTTTCTGAAAGAATTTCTTCCCCATTCAAAATTCTAATTCTTTTGCGTCATTAAAAGCTTTCTTTTGTTTCTTATATGAATGATGACGTGGTAGAAACATATGATGCCCCTGATATACCATCTTCTTCCCTTTTGGTAAATAAGTGGATGAAGTTTTATCTCCACAAATTGGACATGCATGATATCCTTTAACCATACAACCACACAAGTTACCATACGTAGAAAAATCACTAATAGTCCATAATAAAATAGCTTTAAGTGTGAAACGTTGTTCTTCATATGCATCATAACATTCCACCCTATCTTTTCAAAGTTTTTTCAAATCGTCTACTAACGAAGCTAAATAAAAATCTATGTCATTTCCAAGTTGTTTAGGACTAGATATTAATGTAGTCAACATAAAAAAATTTTGCTCCATGCACAACCATAGAGTTAGATTATATGTCACTAACATCAACGACCAACAACTATATCTACTACTAAGATCTCCATGTGGATTTACCCCATCTGTTGGAAAGAGACGAAGATTTCTAGGTTCTGACCCAAACTCTGGCCACAAATTGTCTACTTTTTTTCACGATAGTGCATCTTTGAGATGTTGTAATAAATCACCTGTTTCTTTTTTTTTTTTTTTTTTTTTTTTTTTTTTTTTTTTTTTTTTTTTTGGTATGGCACATGAATAAACTTGATGTTTCTTTACTTCAAAACATTCTTTCAAATCTTGGAATTTGTGAGAAATACCACTTGACTTTTGTTGGGATGTTCTTAGCCATTTCCTTTAAATTTTTATGAAGCTTCCATCTTGACTTACTGACATACATTTGCATCAGAGAGTTCTTTTCTAAACAAGCAACAATGGTTGCTACATGCATGAATCTTCCCTACTTCATTTCAAGAGTACCAAAAATCTTTTTTGCTTTATAAATAGAAGTTGGAATTTCATTAGGACTCGGTAATATGTCATGAATTAATTCCAACAACTTAGTGAAACTCTTATTGCTCCATCCAAATTTAGCTTTCAAATTATATAACTTTACCAATGTAGATATTTTGGTAAAAGTTTTACAATTTGGATACAATGGTTTCTTCGCATCATCTAGTAATTTTTCAAAATTATTGGATTTTTCGTTAAAATAGTTGTGTGCAAGCTCAAACATTCCAATTGTGTCATCAACATCAATATCATCCTCATCAACTTTGTTTCTTTCACTACATTTTCATTGTTTCTCTTAATCGGTAATGATTTATCGTGAAAAATCCATGTTTGATAACTTTGATCTATACCATTAGAAAATAGGTGATCTCTTATTGTATTCCCATTTAGAGTCTTTACATTCACACACTTCAAACATGGACAACTCATGACATTCGACATACTTGAATGTTGTAGACTATTTTTAATAAACATCTCAACCCCTAAACCATACTCAGTTGACATCTATTCATTTTCATCCATGACTTATCCATGATCGTAAAATATGCAACTTAATCTACAAAAAGGACAAATAATAACAAGGAAAAATTACGTAACCTTAAGCTTGTAAACTTAACCATAATCAATAATAAGACTTAAAACTTGTTTATATCAACATGATAAACACAAAAGAACTTAAATAAAATATTTTCAAGATTAAAATATAACCCAAGAAAATGTTTTATAAACACATTAGTCACTAAACAAAAAGATGATAGCAAAACCATTAAACAAGTTCATATTCATGAACTACTTTTCATCTCAACACTTTAAAATTTTATGAACCATAACCAACAACAATACCTAGATTAGTTTACATTAAATTTTGAGATAAACTCAAAAGAATAACACAAATAAAATATTAAAAGCAAAAATATAATTGGAAAAAAATGGTTCTAATATACACTTGAACTACACCAAGCAAGATTAGCAACCAAGTACATATTCTTAAACTAATTTCATTTCAACATTTTAAAATTTCAAGAAACTTAATCATTAGAATAAAAATAAAATGAATGAAACAACACTTGAACCACACCAAGCAAGGTTAATCAACAAAGTAAGACAAAATTAGTTTATATATAATTGAAAAAAAATATTTTAATATATACTTGAACCACACCAGCAAGACTACCAACCAAGTATATATTCTTGAACTAATTTAATTCCAACATTTCAAAATTTCAAGAAGCTTAATCATTAGAATAAAAATAAAATGAATGAAATAACTTTAAATTACTAAATTGAGAATACATATGAAAAGAAAATTTTACCTTTCCAAGCAAACAACTCAAACAGCCATTGAGCCCATGACGGAGCTGCCCGACCATATCTGACAACCAAGTGACATATCCAACAAGACTGAGCTTGTAACGTTGACGACGATGACCCGTAAACGAAACGTGATATGCAAACAAAAGACACGATGACAACCCTCAAACACCAGATCTGCACGCGAATGACACGACAACAACCCGCGAACGTCGGATCTGCATGTGAACGGCACGAAGACAACTTGCGATCTGCATGCGAATGATGACAGCGATCGGAACAATGTCGACGATGACAACGATCGGAACAATGCCAACGTTGATGATGATTGGAATTGTGAAAGGGAAGAGAGTGTTTGTAAGAGAGAAGTGAGAAAGGAGAGAGAAGAAAGGCAGTGAAATGAAATAGAGATATTTTTTTACTAAAGTTAAAAGAATAAATGAGGATCTTTAATTTCAGTTTTAAATTGATATTGTAGCCTATCTTTAATATCGGTTTAAAACCGACATTAAAGATCTTCTTTTTTTAAAACCGACATTATACAATCGGTTTCACTTTTTCTAACCGACATTAAAGCCCAAAATTCTTGTGGTACACTACAATAAGTATGACTTATTATAGCTCTTGAACATAGCCTTTTTAAAAATAGGCTATAGAAACTCTTAAAGAAAAAAGGAAAAATGTTAAAAATCAAATTTTGGGGGTGCGCTCAAAATTTCGTAGTTATTCGCCCAAACACGAAAAATTTTGAAGGCCGCGCGCTTCACCCCTTCTTCAAACACACAAAACCCATATTTTCTTTTTCTCTGTTTCTCCTCTTTCCTTTCCTTTTCTCTATTTCTCTTCTTTCCTTTCTTCGTCTTTACACACAAAATCCCAATCTTCTTTCTCTTAGATCCCAACCCTTATTTTCTCAAATCACAACTTTTAGCACTTGAAACCCATATCATTCTCATTCCTCTCTTTATCATTCTCAACTCTGCGCGATGTCCTAAAAAGTTCCCCCGCATTCCACCATCGACGACTGATTTTCCATCGTCTCCGTCGGTTGCAGCAACTTTGGTGAGTGTGATTTTCCTCTCTTTACTCATCCTTAGATCCATTTTCATTTTCTTTTTTATTTGATTTTGAATTTTCCTTTTTGTATTTTTTTGGCAATTGATCACTGTTTGTGTTTGGTTGTTGTTCAATTATAGTTTCTGCACTTGAAGGAGATTGAGCTTGCTAAATGGAATGCAATTATGTATTGGGTTTTGTTTCCTCTAATGGTTGATGATTCTGTAACTTTAGTCTAAAAATTTTATGCTAGAACTCGATCCTTGATCCCCACTATAAAGAACTCGATACGATCCAAAACTCGATCCAAGTCTTGATCTGGTCCAGAACTCAATCCAAGTCTTGATCCGATCCTCAATCCGGTCTAGAACTCCCCCACTGTGAAGAACTCAATGCTCGCCCGCAAAAAAGTGTTTGTATAAATAGACGCAGCATTTTCTCTTATGTATTGTTATTTTGCGTTTATTGTGTGTTTCTTTACCTATTTCATTTTAATAAGTTCATTTATTCAAAAAAAAAAAAAAACTACTATTGATTACTTTGTTATCTTGTGTTGTGGAATCTAGGTTCTTGATTTTAACATTCTTTTCTTTCTCCTCCCTTCAAATGAGTAGTTTTTTACAGGTCAAGATGGTGGTATACAAATGATTCTTAATTTTGAAAGAGTGAGGTACGTGATTTGTTTTTGACTTATTAATTAAAGGAATTTATATTTATTTAAGATAAGTTTGTGTAAGTTCTTAAATTTCACATATTCTGATTTTGATTTAAATTTATGTATAAGTAGGTGTTGTACTTAGTCACTTACGACATAGATTTATTATATTTTTTTTTACTGCAGATTGGTCTTAAATACTATCTTTGGTTGATATTGTTACCCAAATATGTCGGGATTTGGTTGCATCTTTAGTGAATTATTGTGGTGCTGAATTGATCAATTTTTTGTTGCTTAGTTGTTGAGAGTAATAAATATTTCTAGACTTCTTTGTAATAGAAGTTGTGAGAAGTTGTATGTTTATATATTTTTAGAACTTTGTATGAATGTTAATTAATGCATGGATTTGAAAGATTTCTTAGTAGACAATCTATTTTAAAAAGTGCATCAATCATGCCTATGCATTCAACCTATGCTTAGTAATTATACTCTTCATTTCTTTGCTAATATTCAAATCGTAATTTTTTAAGGTAACGAAAGGGCTCTTATGGGATAACATTAACAAAACAATTTTTTTGGAATATTTTGGGATGAGAGGAATTCTAGGATTTTCAATGGAAAAGAAAGATCCCTTAGAGATGTTTTTGATTTATCCATCCATTTTCAATGCCTTTTTTTGGTGTAAAAGTTCAAAGTTTGTTGATAATGGTTCTAGTGATTTCCTACTCTTAAGCTTGGTCCAATATTCCAATGGATGATAGTATGACAAAGGAAGTCATCACAAGATTGACAACGAATGTGGTTACGGACAAGTTGTTCTACACCGATTCGAATAGAAGAGACTTTTAAAGCGGGTAATAACATACAAATGCTCAAATTTCACTTAAAACATCTTTCAGAACATTTTGAATTATCGCTTTCTTATTCTTTTGATAACAATTTTCTTTTCTTCTCTCTTGTTCTACACTATTTCTCTTCTCGCCTTCACTTGTTTATTACTCTCTTTTTACCATGAGTATTATTTGTAAGTTCGTGACTATAGACAAGATTGGAATCTTTTTGTTAATGAACCGCTGGTAGGAAAGTATTATTTTAGCATGTTTGTCATTCTTATTTTTTGTTTTTTTTCTTAATGGATAAACAAGTTACACTTTACTCTGTTGTGATTTCAATCTATTATTAGAATTGTAAAACATCTCCATATTTTACATATTGTTCTGGATTTTTTTAACATATTTATTCATTGTGCCTTTGTTTCTATTTTACTACTATTTTCATATGTTTAGAGTTCATGACCATTGCTTGTATTATTATTGCCTAGTTAGTGGCATTTATTATATCAATGATCTATAAAGTTTAATTTTAACTTATCCTTCCTGACCAATGCTTATATATATTTGTTACATTGAGAATAACTAAAATGATTGACAAACTCATGTATTTAGAGGTAATTAAAGATTTAATAATTGTGTTTACGTAACGTTGTCGATTATAAATGAACCACATATTTTTAGGTTGTTTTGAGAGTCAAAATGGCAATCATGTACTTTTTATATAGTTTTGACATTCAATTGTGGTTTTGGGAACCAATCTGATGCTAATTCACTTTTTATGTAGGTAGATAAAGATCAAAGATAGAAGCTCAATTCCATGATGCTATAATCCTCAAAACTTGATGAATTTTGTATTTTGTGAACTTTGTATAGTTGAAAATTACATTTGATGCATTTTTTGTATTATTGGATATTTTTTTTAGTTTCTAATGTAAATTGATTAATAAATTTCAATAATGAAAGAAAGTTAGTGTATTTAATACATACATTGTGAATTATTTCATATGTCTATTTAACTTAAACCAAGTGTTTATAATGTAAATGGACATAATTTCAATGTTGTTTGTTATAACATAAGATTAAAGCTATATATATGATATAATAGCCTTAAAAAAAGGTTATCATATGCCAAATAAAGCATTAAGAAAAGGCTATTGTATAATAAAGATATCATTGAGAGCAAGCTATTATATGTTAAAGATAGCTTTAATGACTTATGCTATTATACATGCTATATCTCCATACTCTATTATAGCTTCCATTATAGCTCTACAAAAAGGTTATAAAAAGTCTAAGACTTTTAATAACATGGGTTGTCGGAACCTTTGGAAATGGCTATGAAAGGTCTTTTATAGCCTTTTTCGTTAGTTATTGTATCCATTATTTCTTGTAGTAGTGATCTAGGATATTGGTCAGTATTTGGGATTAAGAAGTCCTGATTAAGCTAGGTTGTAGCCCAAGCTCTTGTCACCTATATGCTATGTCCTATTTGAAGCTACCTAAGGGTCTTTGTGATGAGTTTGCATGTTGTACGACTCAATTTTTGTGGGGTTCCTTAGTTTTGTTTTTAAAAAATCCATTGGAGGAGGTGGGAGAAGTTGTACAAATCTAAAATGGAAGGGGATGCTTGGCTTCAAATGAGTTGGAGAGTTTAAATCAAGCCTTACTTGCTAAACAAGCTTGGCGAACTTTGCAAAATTCTTCTGCTCTCGTTACTCTAGTGCATATAAATTGTACATCCAATCTAGTATGAATCCCTCTTCCACGGTTAGTGGTGCAAATGAGGTTTGGTGGAAAAAAGTTTGGAGTTCAGTCTTGCCTTCAAACATAAAAAATTTCCTTTGGAAAGTGTTTAATCAAATCCTGCCTACTAATGTCAATCTGGCTAATCCAAGGGTTCTTAATCAGAAGTGATGTGTGTGTTAGGCTAATGATGTTAAAACTGAAGTTCATGTGTTGTTCAAATGTAAAAGAGCTTCTAAAATCTTGAAGATTTACCTGTTGTTAATAAGGTTGTAGATTTGAATGACCCCATTTGCGATGTGCTGGTGTGGGTACCTGAGAAGTTGAACTGCAAAGAGTTTCTGAGGTTCAGAGTAATCTGCTGGGTTGTGTGAGAAAGATAGGAATAAGGTGAAATTTTGTCATCCTCTTGCTTTGTTGGACATAAAGGTGGAATGGATTGAAAATTATCTTTTTGATGTTAGGGGGTTGGTTGGGCATCTCGGCTCTATGGATAGGTTTGGTGGCTGTGTGTCGTGTTGGCTATAACCAGTAGCGAGCAGATGAGTGCTCGAAGCTTGGTTTAGAGGTGGTCTCCATCGTCGAGGGAGGATTGACGAAGCTTAATGTTAATGTGGCTTGTCACCCAAATCTATTAGTATTGGGTGAAATTTTAATTTTCAAAAATAAGAGGGAACCAATCTTTGGTTGAAGAATCCCACATTGGAAAAGTTTGATTTGAAAGCCTTCCTTATGTAGTCCAATCTTGAGCTTTGGGTTTGGGCCCCAAAGGGTAACCATGTTTTGGAGGGAGTGAGAAGATAAATCAATGTGGATTCAATAGACGTCCCACACGTGTGCCACTGAAGGCCTATAAAAGGTGTGGCCTTCAACAATTCATTTACACAACTTTTTCATTCACTTCCATTCAAATGTTCTCTCTTCTATTTTTGTTTTCCGAGTAGTGGGTTAGAAAGAGCGTGTGTTCCGATCAGTGACGGTGTATTTCCGACCGATTTCTTTGGCTGTTTTATCTTGGAGACGATGTGGCAACTTTCCAGACCTACTTGCACACTTGGGCAAAGCTACGAAACGTCTTAAAGAGAGTGAGCTCTGCAACTCAGCCTATAAAGAGTTTTTGTTTTGCAGGTTTTTGTTCTTTGCTTGACTATCATGCCTTGACCATTTGCTGTTCGTGATTCAGAGGGTCTTGTCGTTTCCAACAATTTTAAGACGTTCACCGCCACATCACTTATGGCTCTCACTAGTAACAATGATATTATAATATCTGACCTCAACCGTCCATTCCAGTTTGAAAGAGTAAACTTCAAACAGTGGAAGCAAAAGATGTTTTTCTTTCTCACTGTCAAGAAAGTTGCCACAACTTGTACTAGAGATAAGCTGGTCGTCTCTTTAGAAGAACCAACTGAACAAAAGTTAAAAGAAGCTACTAACTGGGAGAAGAAAAACTTTCTTTGTAAGAACTTTATTTTAAATGGTTTGATTGATGATCTATATGACTACTACAGTACTATGAAGACAGTGAAGGAGGTTGGGATACCCTGCAAAAGAAGTATGACACCGAGGAGGCTGGGTCGAAGAAATATATTGTTAGCCGTTATCTCAAGTTCCAGATGACAGATGAAAAATTCGTGGAGGCCCAATCTCATGAACTCCAAAAGATATCCTACGAGATAATTATTGAACGTATGCCTCTAGAAGAATAATTCCAAGTTGTTGTTATTATCGATAACTGCACCCTTTGTGGAAGGACTTTAAGAACACACGGTGAACGCAGTATTTGGGAAACCCGTCTCTGTCGTGGTAAAACCTGACAAAAAATCAAAGGGGACAAAAAGGAAAGGTTAGAACCGTGCCTCCAGCAACCAGAACCAATAGAAAAAACAGAAGCCCCCTTTAGGAGAAACGGTACCGTTCCTCTACTTTAATTATAATAAACCTGGGGACATGGCTAGGAACTGTAGGAACAGGCATCGTCCTACTAGTCAAACGAACCTGACAAAAGAACCGTTAGTCGCCATGATCACAGAAGTAAATGTGATTGGTGGTTGTGAATGGTGGTGGATAGAAACTGCCGCTATGTACCATGTCTGTCACGACCTTAGTCTATTTAAAACTTATACTGAAACTAAGGATAAGAATATTCTATTGGGGGATCACCATTCCACAAAAATTGCTGGAACCAGCGAGGTGGAACTAAAGTATACCTCTAGGAAGACCCTTACATTGAAGGACATCCTGCACACTCCGTACATAAGAAAGAATTTGGTCTCGGGCTATCTCCTCAACAAAGTCAGGTTTACTCAAACTATAGGGGCAGACCTATATACCCTTACCAAAAGTAATGTATTTGTAGGGAAAGGGGATGCAACTGAGGGAATGTTTAAATTAAATTTAGACCTCAATAAAATGAAATCTTCTGTGTATGTACTGTGTTCTATGAATGTTTGGCATGCTAGACTTTGTCATGTGAATAAGAATTTAATTAGTAACATGATTAGACTGAAAATGATACCTATGTTATCCACGAATGATTTTGATAAATGCGAGTATTGTAGTCAGGCTAAAATTACTAAACCTCCGCATGAATCTGTAATTAGGAATTCTGAGCCTCTAGATTTAATTCATTCTGATGTATGTGAATTTGATGACATCTTGACTAGGAACAGTAAAAGATATTTCATTACTTTTATTGACGACTGCTCTGATTTTACTTTTGTATACTTACTGAAAAACAAAAGTGATACTTTTGATGCCTTCAAACTTTTTGTTTATGAAATAGAGAATCAGTTTGATAGAAAGGTTAAAAGACCTTGTAGTGATAGGGGAACTGAGTACGACTTGGACAGTTTTAATGAGTTCTTAACTCACATGGAATAATACTCGAAAAGACCGCACCTTATTCTCCTGAAATGAACGGAAAAGCCGAAAGGAAAAATAGAACTTTAGCTGAGCTAGTAGTTGCTATTTTACTTAGTTCAGAAGTCGCGTCTTATTGGTGGGGTGAAATCATCCCTACCGTGTGTTATGTCCTAAATAGAATCCCAAAGTCTAAAAACAAAACTTCACCTTACGAAATTCTCATGAATAAGCAAACTTGTCCTACTTTAGAACATGGGGTTGTCTAGCCTTTGTAAAGATTCCAGACCTAAAAAAGAGAAAGTTGGCTAGTAGAGCTTACAAGTGCGTCTTTGTAGGTTATGCCTTAAATAGTAAAGCCTATAGGTTCTATGATCTAGTGAACCAAGTGATCATTGAGTCAAATGATGCCAACTTCTTTGAAGATAGATTTCCTTTTCAATCACGGAATAGTGGGGCTCGGGATCAAGTGGTCTAACCCTAGTTAGAAATCTTAACCTTAGAGAGGAAACCGACCCAAAACCTAGAAGAAGCAAAAGAGCTAGAACCACCAAAGACTTCGGAAATGACTTCTTGACCTACAATGTAGAAGAAGATCCTTAAGATCTGAGAGCTGCACTGTCCTCAGTAGATGCCAACCTATGGCAAGAAGCCATAAATGATAAGATGGACTCACTTGAGTCAAATAGAACTTGGCACTTAGTAGATCTACCCCCAAGCTGTAAGGCAATAGGGTGTAAATGGATCTTAACAAGGAAACTTAGACCTAATGGGACTGTTGACAAATTTAAAGCTAGGTTAATAGCAAAGGGCTTTAGACAAAGAGAAAACCTAGATTTCTTTGACACCTTCTCCCCTGTCACTAGAATTACCTCAATCTGTGTCTTGTTCTCTCTCGCTGCCCTTTATAACCTCGTAGTACATCAGATGGATGTAAAGACCGCTTTCCTAAATGGTGAACTTGAAAAAGAGATTTACATGGAACAACCTGAAGGTTTTGTAGTCCATCGTCAAGAAAATAGGGTGTGAATTAAACAAATCTCTCTATGGACTAAAACAAGCTCCTAAGCAACAATATGAAAAATTTGACGACCTTATCCTATCTAAAGGTTTCAAGGTTAATGAAAGTGAAAGATGCATCTACTATAAGTTTGAAAATAATCTCTGCACTACCTTGTGTCTATATGTAGATGATTTATTGATCTTTGGGTCGAACTTGCACATCATAAATGATGTGAAATCAATATTGAGTGCAAACTTTGACATGAAAGACTTAGGAGAAGCTAGTGTAATCTTAGGCATAAAAGTGAATAGGTCTTAAAAGAGAATTTCTTTAGATCAATCTCACTATATAGAAAAGATTCTAAAGAAATTTAATTACTTTGATTGTAAACCAGCTTGTACTCCTAATGACCCTAGTGTCAAGTTGTTCAAGAATACTGGTGACAGTGTTAATCAATCTGAGTATGCGAGCATCATAGGCAATCTTAGATACACTACTGACTGCACTAGGCCTGACATAGCTTATGCTAAGGATTACTTTGCAGGTTTACAAGCAGACCTAGTAAAGAGCATTAGAATGTTATAGAAAGAATAATGAGATACTTGAAGAAAACCCAAAACCTAGGATTACATTATCAAAAGTTTCCCGTTTTCTTGAAAAGGTTCAAAGATGCTGACTAGAACTCTCTTTCGGATGATTCAAAGGCTACAAGTGGCTATATCTTTATATAGCAGGCGGAACTGTCTCTTGGAAGTCCAAGAAACGGATTATTTTAGCCTAATCTACGATGGAGTAAAAAATGATTGCACCAGCGATAGCTAGTGAAGAAGCAGACTGGCTTAGAAATCTACTATCAGATATTCCTTTATGGGAAAAGTCGATACCAACCATATTGATCCATTGTGATAGTGCTGCAGTAATCGCAAAAGTTCAGAATCGTTACTACAATGGAAAGAGACGACAAATACGTTATAAGCATAGTACCATTAGAGAGTTTCTCACTACTGGTGCAGTTAGAGTGGATCATATATTGATGAAAGGACTAGCCAGAGAAAAAGTTTTCAGAATCTCAGAAATGATGGGACTCATACCTATAGAAAGACAAATCACGGTGAGGAAAACCCAACCTGTAGACTGAAGATCTCAAGAAACGGGTTCAACGGGTAATAACTGATCACGAGTGATATATAGTGAATCATGCTATACCAAACATAGAGTTCCATTCTTATGATTTATAGTCTGAGCATGATATTCTGAAGTGTAAGAAAGGTTGAACTCAGTTCTTAATGAGATCTATACTTGATGACAAGTGGGGTACCTAGCTACAGGAGTACTCTTAATAGACTCACCTATGTGAATGTGGAAGTGAGGGTTGCTTCCTGTGGAGTTTTTAGGTAAACTCTCTAGAGCGTTCATTAAACCCGGATACATGTGCTAGGCCTTAAAGCACGGGCTTTCGTACTACACCCTGTGTGAGATGCTGTTAGAAATAGAGTTCAAAACCAAGGGTTACTCTAGAATATTCTGAATTATTTACACTACATAAACGTTCAAGTCGTAAGATACCTTTGCTTATGCACAGTGTTTTATAGACTGAAACTACTTGATGAATTTTTTTTCTTTTCTCTTTTTGATTAAATTTCCAAGTGGGGGATTGTTGGGTGAAAATTTAATTTTCAAAAATAAGAGAAAACCAACCTTTGGTTGGAAAATCCCACGTTAGAAAATTTTGGTTTAGAAGCCTCCTTTATGTACTCCATTCTCGACCTGGGTTTGGGCCCCAAGGGGTACCCATGTTTTGTAGGGAGTGAGGAGATAGACCAATGTAGGTTCGATGGATGTCCCACATGCGCGTCGCCGTCCGTCGATCAGGAGTGGTGAAGCACAGTGCGTGTGTGATTATTATTTTTGTTTATTTTTTAAGAAAAAGAAGAAGAAAAGTTCTCCCTTCAGCGATTCGTTCGCGCTAAGCTTTGAGGCTCTCCAGCTCTTTCGCTCTTTACCATTCTATGCTGAAGGCCAATAAAAGGCGTGGCCTTCAGCAATTCATTTACACAACTTTTTCATTTACTCCCATTCGAATGTTCTCTCTTCCATTTTTGTTTTTCAATCAGTGGGTTAGAAAGAGTGTGCATTTCGGTCGATAACGGTGCATTTTTTATCGGGTTTCTTTGGCTGTTTTATCCTAGGGACAACGTGGCAACTTTCCAGACCTGCTTGCACACTTGGGAAGAGCTGCAAAACGTCTTAAAGAGAGTGAGCTCCGCGATTCAGCCTATAACGAGTTTCTGTTTTGCATGTTTTTGTTCTTTGCTTGACCGTTGTGCCTTGACCGTTTATTGTTCGTCGTTTTGAGGGCCTTGTCGTTTCCAACAATTAGGAATTTAGCTAGGTGTAGTATGAAAGAATGAAATTTCAATTAGAAGGCTTCTTTAAGTTTACTTTAGAAATAAATTTCAAAAAAGCATAAAATAGTAAATTAAAAAACCATAAACATACTATAATTTCAATCGTTAAGCATGAAAAGGAAAAGAAAAAAAGATTACCTTTGTAGAAACTATTTTCTTCAATGAATCGAACTCCTCTATGGGAACGCCTTCAAAAGAGCTTACTCGTTATGGTTACCGCCTCGTGGGAATCTCTTTTGAAAAGGTAAAGGAAATGAACGAAGAGCAATTTTTTTTTCCTGAAAAATATCTTTCATATTGATTTTTTTTCCTGAAATTTGATTTTAAGGTTTATCATATATTGGTTTTCATTTTTTTTTCTAATATTTTATATTTGATCTAAATGGTTTATCATTAAGTGGATATCTATATCTATATCTATATATCATCTAGGGGCAAAAAATTCCCCCAATGTCATTCTTCACATAAAAAAGTTTTTTTTTTTTTTTTTAATATTCACAATCACATTATTCAATCCAAAAGATCTGATTCAAAATAAATTATCTTTGATTTGAAGATTTTTATTTTTATTATTTTTTAATCAATATGTTCAATGATTTTTATATATACTGATTAAATATAATAACCTTCTATTTTATGTCTATATAAGTCCACCATTTTTCAATCTTCCAATTATCAAATCTTCTTCTTGATTATTCTCGAGGTTAAGTCATCCAAGTTTACAAGCAAAGTGATTTAATGCAATTACTTATTTTTAATGAAATTTCTTATATTTTTAAATGCTTTTGCAAGCAGATTGATGTTAATCTCTGTGTATTGAAGATGGTGAATTAAAAAATGATTCTCACATATCGAGGAGGGTGGAGAAAAGACCACAAATAATTCTCTCATATTGAAGAGTGGAGAAAAGACTATAAATGATTCTCACATATTGAAGATAGTGTAGAAGAGACAAAAAATGATTCTCACATATTGAAGAAGGTGAGGCAGTAGACCATTACTCTTGAGGTTCAAACACTTTTGTGGTTTTAAGTTTCTTTTTTCCACTTTTCAATTTTGTAAATATAAATTCATACCAATGAGTTTAGTTTAGTGATTATACTTTGTTTTTCCTTTTTCTATTTTGTTGTAAATACAGACCATTGATTTGCATGGATAAGACTTACAAATTGCTTTCAAAGTTTCCAAGGTATGTCTATTTCTTTCTCTTTTTCTCTACTTTACTATTTATTTTCTTTTTTGTTACTACGTTTTTTCTTTTTGTAGCTCCCATGTGTTTATGTTGTTTAGGGTTGTTTTTAAACTACGAACATGTCCAATTTTATTTTGCTTTCAATTACTTTTGTTTCTTCTCTTTTAAGGTTTTGTTAGGTCTTTGTTCCAACTCCCGGATGTGCCATCTCTACCATTTTTTTTTTTTTTTTAATTTATTTCAAGAATTTGAAATCTAAGTTGTCCCATAAGCTAAACAATTCTCTGTTAGGTTCTTTTCTTTTAATCAATTTCATCAAGTAGTTTCTTTATAAGCACAAAGTTTTTTTTTTCTTTATATATATAAAAGATTGCTTTTTTTAGCCAATTTTATTTTCGAGGCATTTTCTTTTACATTCAGTTTTTCATATGGTCTATCAATTTCATTAAGCAGCTTTCCATAAGCTCTCTTCAATGCTTTTGGTTTTTTTTTATAGGATTATTTTAATAGCCAATTTTATTTTATACATTTTTTTCTTTTCTTTCTTATTCCTTTATACATAATTGTTAGAGATAATTTTTTTAAAACTTTTGTTCAAAATGTGTTTTTTTTTTTTTTTTTTTTTTTTGGTTAACGTGAATGCCTAAAATTAGGGGAATTCTATTTACTGATTTAAAGTCATCATAAAAATTTTCCCTTTTAGATTCACGTCAGAGGGATATATATATATATATATATATATATATATATATATATATATTGCATTGCCGTTCGTGATGATAAAAAAAAAGTCATTTTATGTGTAAAAAAAAAAAATACAATAATTCATATAGAAAGTTTGGTTTTAGTTTTGATTTTTTTTACGACATTTGATTTAGAATTAAATCGAATCTACATTTGAATCTAAATTTCTATTTATATTGAAATACACTCCCAATTTTTTAAGGTTCCTATCTATCCATCTGCCCTTTTTTTTTTTTTTTTTTTTTAAAAAAATATTTTGTTATAGGTCTTTTTGTTTTTTGTTTTTGTTTGTTTGAGGTAAAATCTCATTTGTTTGTCTTTTTTCTTTTAACTTTTTCCCCTTAGTTTCTTTTGTTTGCTAAATCCCTTGTTGCCAACCTAACTGGTGAGGGGAAGAGCATATCAACGGGAAGCTTCTCCCCATATTTACTTTTTATTTAATATAAATATTTTTCATTTAATGTAAATAATTTTTTTTGTTATTCTTATCTTACCTACAAAAATTTTGTATTTTAATAATTTATTTTACACATCACGATGTTAGAACACTGGATCCTGCCTGAAAAGAAGCGCGCATTCGTGCAGCCAGAGAGCGTATCGAGAAGTCGTTCCGCCCCTTGTCCCCGAATAAGGGTAATATGTTCTCATTGAAGGATCAAATTTAAATTAAGTTGAATGAAGGATCATGAATAAAAAAGATTTTTTTTTTTAGATTTAATTTAAGATCAAATCTACATTCTATCAATTCTTTTTTTATTTCTTTTTTTCACCCATTAAGTATTTTAATTTATTTTATTTTATTGCGTCCATTTCATGGGAATTGCGCTCGTCAAGCGATTACGGTCATCATGTAGAGTTGCGGTGTTAAGCGAACACGGTCATTTAATGATTGCGGCTACGTGACAACGCATTCTAATGGGATCAACGCAAGGTAGGTGGAATGAACGCATCAACACATCTACCTCGAGAAAATCCAAAGCTGATGTTGACATTTCACCTACCACGTTGTTAGTGGCAAAGGCTCAGAAAAAGACTAACACGCCAAACGTCAGACTCAGAGCAGTCCAATTAATGTTGTCGGCGACCCAAGCTCAATAAATAGAAGCTGATGAGCTGAAATTCATTTTATCCAAGGTTTTCACCTAAGGTTCGTCGATGGCGGATCCTTAGAATCCAGACAAACGCGTGAGAAGACGTTGAGAGTTCTTTACCTCCTTCATCCATTCCAAGTGACGACCGGAGCCTTCGACTAGAGTTAGATCTCGAGAGAGTCAGCTCCTCCGCCCATCCATGGCACCACCTGAAGCCTTGACGCACATCTACTGGAAGCAAAGCTTTGCTTCCAGCCGGTCATTTCTTTTTCCTTTCCTTTCCTACATTGTATTGTATGAGATTTTGGAATTAAGGAATTAATACAATTTGTTTTCAATACATTTCTCTGTTCCTTCGACTCCATCTCCATCTTCTCTGTTTAGCACCATTACTTTCATTGCAACACTTAGTGGGATTACTTGGGTATTGTATACTTAGTCATGTGGATTAGGAATATGAAGCATGTAGTAACCCACCGAGAGGTGTGCATTGCGCAAGCGTGTGAGTAACCTTATTTGCTTAGTGTGAAGCTACTGCAACACCTGTCTATAGGCTAACGCATTGCTTGTCTATGAGTGAAGTTAGTAACAATCAACTCCCCGGGAGGGTAAGTGGTTGGACGCATTAAGCAAGGTATGCGTTGTTCACTAGGGATAGTAACAATCTTGCGTCAACCAGGTTTATGTGTTTGTCTTGTCTTATTTTGTGCCCAACACCCCTTTAGAGCTACTCGAGAGAGAGTCTAAAGAAATAACCTAATGACTTGAGAGAGCTAGGTTAGAATCTAGACTCGGGAGAGTGAGATTAGATCGGCATAACAAGAGAAAAGGACTTAAAGATAAGCTCTGTTTGTCAACACTGCATCGCGTGCACCCTAGGAATAGAAATGATGATACGTGGTTTCCTTGTTTGTGTATCATCGCATAGACAAGAATTAGAGGTTATGTGTAGGCCCTATAGACACCTCTGCACATACATCGCATGCGTTCTAGCTTTAGAAGCCGTAGCATTCGCACCGAGAGGTGGTTTACTATTGTATGAGTGTTGCATGATCGCATAAGTTTGCATTGACTAGGGTTGCCCTTGTGGTCACTCTTAAGGGTTGCAATGAAAACATCTCCGCATTTTATTTATTTCCCATACATTTATTTCATGTTAAGGTTTGTTGCATCTCTACCTTTCATGCATAATCTCATTGTGTTGTCTGATAGATAGGAGTAGGAGTAGGATTAACTTAGTAACATCCCCTCCATTCTTTTATTCAATCACTGTATGCACATCACCGCAACATATAGCTACAAGTCCTTGTGTTCGACCTCAGATTACCCGAGAAACTTGCACTCATATTATACTTGGTGTGAAGGCAAGAAAACTTGTGGCAGGATGCATGGTCATCGCATACATTCGATTAACGCATTTTTCATTCCAACGCATGACCATCGACGCATGACTATCAACACATAACTTAAGAACATGCATCGCATAACACATCCAAGGGAAGTTGGTTGTCGAGCAAAATTGACTACCAATTTTCCGTCATCACCCATCACCGCAAATTGCACACCTTGTGGTATTTTGACTGATTGCGTTGATTTGCCCGCCTTGCAGTGTTGGGCTGCTGATCGCCATTCCTTGGATCAAATTCATCATTGCGGTCATTTGGTTTTGTAATGAAGTAATAGCACCGTTGTTTGCGCCAGAGTCTTTCAGTTTCAATCTCTGGTCACTCTCTCCAGTCTTCATGGTTCTTAGAGATGCGATCCAGGATATTCTTCACCTCATCATATGTTTTATCAAGCAGACACCAGAAGCTGCCACGTTGGCAGCGATCTACGAAGCGGGATTCAAACCATAATAGAAAATCTCCATTTGAAGACAATCTGATAACCCATTATGTGGACGATCCCAGACCAACCTTTTAAACCTCGCCCAAGCATCGCTGAGCGATTCATCCATATCTTCTTAAAAATTTGTAATAAGCTTCCTTCGTCTTGCGTTCTCGGTAGGTGGAAAATACTTCTTCATAAATTTCTCCACTACCTGCTCCCAAGAAGTGATCTCTCCCGGTTCGAGAGAATATGCCCATTTTCTAGCCTGATCACAGAGAGAAAACAGGAATAACGTTAGTCGAAATTCTTCAGCAGAGATGTTCGGGAACACAAAAGTATTGCAGATTTCAATAAAACTTCGGAGTGAGTGTGCGGGTCCTCGCCATGCCTTCCTCTGAATTGACATGCAGTCTGGATCATCTGCAACACCACTGGTTTCATTTCAAATTTGCTCCCGCCAAGGGCAAGCCTCATGATTCCCGGAGAGAAATCATAGAGGTTTGGCGATGAATAGTCTCTAATGGGCTTATTGCGATCGTTTGCCAACAGAATCGAACTCACCATGACATTATTATCATTTGGTGCTCCATTTCCAAGTTGCTTCGCCATCTCTTCATTTTTGAATTGTGGTTTTTATTGGCGGTCTCTCAATCTTCGTCTAAAAGTCCTCTCAATCTCCGAGTCGTAATTCGCTAGAGATTGAGAGTTCTGCAAAGAAATAAAAAAAAAATTACCGTTAACAAACTATTTTGTAATGCTTATTATTATGAAGTGGAAATATGGATGATATGCGTTGATGGATTTGCATTGTGCACTCAAGTTTCCCAGTGTAATACAAGTGTAAATTATTCTGAGTTTCCTGGTAAGTCCAAGGTCGAACACATGGACTTGTGGAAATAGATTGCGTTCGTAATTTTTTTATAAAGACTTTGCGGTAATCGGATAAATGAATAAAGTGTTTGGTTTTTTGTTTGCATTGATGAAAAATAAATAACAAATGCGGTGGAGTTTGAAAAGAGTTGGTAAATGGGAGTGTTGGGGTTGTACATGAAATCATGCGTTAGACATAGCTTATGTGTTTGCACCCATGCGTCTGAGGTCATCCGTCGGAATAAAGATGCGTTAATCTAGTATGCAATGATCATGCATCCTATCACAAGTTTTCTTACGCTCGCGCCAAGTATAACGCGAATGCAAGTTTCTCGGGTAATCCGAGGTCGAACACAGGGACTTGTTACTCAATAATGCATCTGAAACAATGTGTTTCAGGCGATAAATAAAAATAAAAAGAAGAAGTTTAATGGATTTACATACTACTCCTACTCCTAACTAAACATATTGAGTAATAGAAGACTTGCGATGAGAATAAGTAGATACACAACAACCATTAACGCTTAGTAATGTTTACTATCTTAAATCGCCCAAGTAATCCCAGCTCATTACACTAACGCGTCGCACACCTCTCGGTGGTCAGCTGCATGACTATATCTCTATAGTGCATGGTTGCGTCGAGCATAAGATTGTGCCTATCTCTAGGAACAATGCGAACTTTGCTTTTGTTCATTCCATCTCTTAACTTCTCAGGCAGTTAGACGCGACTATTTAACTTATAGACAAACAATGCAACATCCCATAGACAAGCGTTGCTACAGCATTTCACCAAGCAAAGAGGATTAACTCACTATACTCGCACAAGCACAACTCTCGGTGGGTTGCTTCATGCATCCTATCTTTAGGCAACACAATTAAGCATGTGATTGCCTTTGATAAATAAACACTGAAGATAAACTATGATAGAGATGAAGATGATGAAGAAGACGGCAATGAAGGAATCAAGATTTGCATTGATCACAAAATATCTTAATATCTTAAGCTAAAATGTAATACAATACAGAGATTAGAAGAGAAAGGAAGGACTCTGTGTCAAGGTTGCCGATGGTGCCATGGTTGAATGGTGGAGATGTCTCTCTCAAGCTCTATCTCCGGCGAAAGCTCCAATCGTCACTCGGTCTGGTCTATGAAGATGAAGAATTCTCACTGAAAATCTTGCTCAAGCTCTTATCTGTGATCACAAGCTTCTGCCTTGAGGCAGAAGTTCGAATGTCTTGCAATGAAGGTCCAAAAGGCTATTTGTAGAGTTTACAGCTGTCATGATATCGTTATGGCTCACTAAGGGGTGCCTTGCGATACTAATTAGAGGACATGGTGCATAACTTGTACCATTATAGATGCATCGCAAAGAACTACAGTCAGACAAGGAGAATTCCAAAAGGATAATGCATAAAAGATAACAAGAAAAGAGCCGTACGTAGAAGAACGCATGCGACAATGCGTTGGAGTTCATGCAATTGAAGCACGTTGAAAAGTGTGGAGGATTCTTCCGTTGTAACTGCGCATCGAGGAGGGTTATTATCGCACCTACAAGGAGAAAATAAACCACAACAAAGCAAGCAGCCGTATATCCAAAATAACAATAAATAAAAATAATAAACTAAACTAGGAAAGCAATGTAAAAGATAGAGTAGAAGACGTCACTGGAGAAATTTGAGTGTTGTCACCACAAGGAGTCTCCCATACAGGAGATGGCTCTCAACTGCTTGGGTCAAGGGCTCGCCCTGACCATTGGAGCTTTTTTTATTTGGACACATGATGGTTGACATGCGTCTAAGACTGCTTCCAGCTCATGCGATAGATAATCTTTCTATCTCGGGGTCAATATTTGACTTTCGACGCATCGCCTATACTTCAAATATTATTTGCAGCTTGGTCGCACAATCTACAATACACCTAAGATTGAAAAGGTGCCTGTGAAAATACAAAAAAAAAAACTTCACAAAACATTAGCTGTCAAGTCCTCGGCAACGGCGCCAAAAACTTGTTGGGATAGTTTAGGGACGCGTTTTGTTTTGTTTTGTTTTTATCATTTAAGGATGGATGGGTTTGAACATGAAATCATGCGTTACACTAAGACGTCCTTGGAGAAATTTGAGTGAGGTCATGCATCGAAATGATGATGCGTTAATCTTAGTATGCAATGATCACGCGTTCCTATCACAAGTTTTCTTAAGCTTGCGCCAAGTATAACACAAACGCAAGTTTTTCGGGTAATCCGAGGTCGAACACAGAGACTTGTCACTCAATAATATTTGTGAAGTGATGCGTTGAGGCGATGAATGACAATAAAAATAACGCGAAGAAGGTTTAAATGTTTTACACACTACTCCTACTTCTAACTAGACAGATTAAGCAGTAGAAGACTTGCAATGAGAATAAATAGAGACATAACAACCAATAACACATAGTAATGTTACTATCTTAAATTGCCCTACTAATCCCAGCTTGTTGCACTAATGCATCACACCTCTCGGTGGTCAGCCACATGACTATATCTCTATAATGCATGGTTGCATCGAGCATAAGATTGTGCCTATCTCTAGGAACAATATGAACCTTTCTTAGTGCGTTCCATCCCTTACCTTCTTAGGCAGTTAGACACGACTACTTACCTTATAGACAAGCCATGCAGCATCCCATAGACATGCGTGCCACAGTATTTCACCAAGTAAAGAGGATTAACTCACTATACTCGCACAACACACACTTCTCGATGGGTTGCTACATGTGTCCTATCTCTAGGTTACACGATTAAGCATGCGATTGACTTTGATAAATAAACGTTGAAGATAAACTATGATAGAGATGAAGATGATGAAGAAGAAGGTAATGAAGGAATTAAGATTTGCATTGATCACAAAATATCTTAATATCTCAAGCTAAAATGTAATACAATACAGAGATTAGAAGGGAGATGAAGGACTCTGCGTCTAGGCTGCCGGTGGTGCCATGGTTGAATGGTGGAGATGTCTCTCTCGAGCTCTATCTCCGGCAAATTCTCCAATCGTCACTCGGTTTGGGTTGTGAAGATGAAGATTTCTCACTGGAAATCTCTTTCAAGCTCTCATCTGTGATCACAAACTTTTTCCTTGAGGCAAAAGCTCGGATGTCTCAAAATGAAGGTCTCAAGGGCTATTTATAGAATTTGGACGCCGACAGCTGTAATGATGAAGGTATGGCTCACTGCTGCCTTCGTCGCGGTACGGGCATTGTCACATCGTCTTATCTTGTTGATACTCCCAAAGTATGCGTTCGAGCTGAATTTAGCTGAAGTTATCAATGCGTTCTACCCATATTACGATCTTCTATTATGGCTGTCAATCCGTGGCCGCAATCTCTATTTGTTCACCGCATTCTCCATGCATTGGACGCATGCGATTACTGCAACTTCCATGCGTTGGATGCATGAGGTTTCCATCTGCGTTCGTCTTTTGCGTTCGCCTGGCTTCAGCGCATGTGTTTGTCTGTGATAGCTTATTACAAACGCAAGTGTTTGATTCCTGCGATAGCTACAAAAATAGACACTTTGGCACGAACTAACACATAATATTGGGTCAGTGAGGTTTTAGGTGCTTATCGACGCAAAACTCAATATTTCACAAATGCTAAGTATTATCCCTGCATTTTCTACCTTTTAGCCCTTATAGTTCTAAATAAAAGGCTTATAATAACTGGCATTTCTGCCAGTTATCAGAGCACGATCAACACAAAGCCTTGCGGTGTAGTTGTGCTCGACCAATGAATTCCTATGATTGCAATCTTTGCATTGCATTAATGCATATTCTGCACAAAAATATAAAGATCAACTGTTCTAATGCGTTGGATGCATACGACCGCAATATTATAGAATTTATACTTAATGGACGCAATTTAACATATTTCATCAATGCAATCCAACATTGTTTAAGAACTTAGAACTATGATAACGTGCATTTCTGCCCGTTATCAAGGATGCCCCCACTCGCATTTCTCCACATGAATGACTTTGGGATCACATCGATTTTATCAGTATACAAAGTGGGTTGCATCCAATAATGTCACTAGGACAAGGTACCTAATCTCATCTATATACTTATAGACCATTTTGGCTATATACTAAAAGTTGATCCACTTTTATGTCTCCACATAAAGTTAAAGTATTCATACTATAACCATGGATTTTGTTTATTGGACTTTTATAATAGAATGCAATACCAATAACATTTTATTGAATGAACAACTCAATAATATTTTTATTGATGAATAGAATATGCTTTCAATACTTACGAACTGCGATTTTTAGGACATTTCCTGTTAGGATTGGTATCCTAGTTCTACCAAAGTCTCGTTGTTTTGTAGAGATACACATTGTTCAATAAATAAAATAAGTGTTATTTAATTCTAGCATTTACTCATATCCAATAAACAAAGCTTCTTGGTTCTCTTATGTGAACTTAAGCATGTATATTTGATATACAGTGGATCGTGCCTTGAGTGATAACTTAAATCAGTCTGTAGTATAAGGATTAAGGTGGGACACCTGATCCTGGTAACACTATAGATACGGCCCACTTTGTAGAGGTTTGCAAGTGTTGTAAACTACTACAGATGGCAGATACTGACCATTCATATGGAGACGTGGAACGGGGGTGTCCTATACAAAGAGTTTGTATAAGACCTGGACCATGAGATGACTAGACTCTGTATATAATGTCGTTGATACTAAAGACTTACATCTCACCTAAACGACCATAGGTGACACGATCTCAATCCTGAGTGTTTTGGGAACTCCTGCCTTTGAGGGCGGTTCTTTGATTAGTATGGGTGAGAGTGGCTAAAATGCCAACTCAACATGTGATGCTCAAATTTTATGAAGTGGAAACATGGATGATATGTGTTGACGGATTGCATTGTGCACTCAAGTTTCCCCAGCGAAATTCAAGTGTAAATTTCTTTGAGTTTCCTGGTAAGTCCAGGGTCGAACACAGGGACTTGTGAAAATAGTTGTGTTGATAATGTTTATGAAAACTTTGTGGTGACCAAGTAAATAAATAAAGTGTGGGTGTGTTGTTGCGTTGATAAAAAAGAGTAAATAAAGGTGGCGGATTTGAGAAAGAGAGTTGCGTTGATAGATGCAATGAGTATGCGATGAACGGGTTGACAAGATCTTTAGCTTGCGTTACTCGGGAACGCGTCAAACTTTGCGATCATGTTACAACTATGTACAGCAAGTCATTTCCTAATGTAAATGCGATGCTCCTAAGTCTAGGACGCATGTGTTGAATGAAAAATGTCCATAGAGCTTATCCCTAAGTCTCTACTCTTGTCCTATGCGTTGATGTAAAATGCATGAAAGCAAGGTGACCGCATACAATCATATCTTATAACTAAGATGCATGTGATGCGTTAATAACAAATAGTGCTCATTTCTAAGCACCTATCTCTCTGTTCTAATCTGGTTCTTCCAAACCTAGATTCTAACCTGACCTTCCCAAGTCTATATCCTATCCGTAGACTACCCTCCCGAGTATCTCTAATAGATAAATGAAGCATACATAAACAAGATAATCACAAAGAATGAAGATTCCCTAGTTGTGCTAGCTAAATGCTTCTCCACCCATTCAACTGTTTAGCTACTCATGCATGAATTACAGAGAGTGAACAGATATAGAGGAAGACGTTCCATTCTATATAACTGAATTGGGTACAAAATGATAATGGAAACTAAAGGTAGAGAGCCTGGTAGCAATTCCTTGCTGACCGAGGCTTTTTACACTAAATCTCTATTCTGATCTACAAATATTCCCGCTTCTGCGGGCGTCGGTCCTCTCTCTGTCTTGGAGCTTCCGGTGCTTTCCCTAGCTTGCCAGAACGATCTATCGGCACACCTTCTTCCTCGAGTCCGCCTTAAAATGAAAGAAGACTATGGACAGAGACGCGAACTTGTAAAATGATGAAATAATTGACTACTTAACCCCTTCTCTGAAGAATGTAATTGTTATTTATAGGGCATCAAAGGTGAAAGGTGGCTTCTCTCTCCTGGTTGCACAGATGGGACAGCTTTAATTCTTGACTAATGCGTCGGATAATTGTCACCGATAAAGCTAGATGTACTTTGTGACCGTTATCAGTTGTCCACTTAATTTGGATCCGAATACCGTCAGCTTTTTGTCTTATTGATCTTAATTATCCTTTCGTTCGGATGTGCCCACCATGTTGCGGTGATTCTTCTTAGGTGAATGTTTGCGAGCACGATCAATGCAAAGTCTTGTGGTGAAGTTGCACTAAACCAATGTATTCCTATGATCGCACTCTTTGTATTACGTTAACACATTATTCTGCACAAAAATATAAAGATCAACTGCTCTAATTCATTGTACGCATGCGACCACAATATTATAGAATTTATGCTTAATGGATGCAATTTAACATATTTCATCAACGCAATCTGACATTGTTTAAGAATTCAGCACTATAATAAAATGCATTTCTGCCCGTTATCACACCCCCAAGTTTAAACAATGCTTGTCCTCAAGCATAAGCTAAAGATTCCTTTAGCAAGTTAGCCCCAAAGTTCTTTCCCTAGATTTCTCAAGGATACTTCGTTCAAATCCTATATGCCAAAATTTCCTTAAGTCTTATTCAAATCTTTTTCTAGAATACTTCTAAGATTTAGGGATATCTACTTTAACTTTCAAAAGGACTTTACTGAATTCCGGAACATCGCATGATTTATTTCAAAAATAAAATTTTCCACCGGGGTGTCAAATGATTTCTTCTTGCAAAAAATTTTCTTTATTGCTAATTTTTTCTGACCTTGCGCCGATCCGAGTGCCTTACCTTCATTTTGGCTTGCCCCTTCGGGTTTCGTGCGAACATCCAACTACGAGCAATGCACTCTTTCTCAGACTAAACTCATACCAACTTGGCAGTGGAGTTGCGGTCATTTATTTATGCGTTGATCCTAGTGACTTACTTTCGTTTTGGCTTGCCCCCACGTGTGTCATGTGGGCATCCAACTACGGGTAAGTACCTTACACAACTTAACTCTTATCAACATGGGTTCCTTACTGCATTGACAGTGGAGTTGTTATTTTCAAATTTTTTTTATAGCAAGGTCGAAAATAAATACCATAAATACCTCACCCCCAAATTTAAAATACGACAATGTCCTCATTGCCAAAAGAAATTAAAATAAGTCATGCGATGGTTATAAAATACGTTGTAAAGAGAGTTTGAAAGAAAGCTAGCAGACCCCTATCTTGTAGAAATATTTCATGAGGTGACTACCTTAAGATTTAAGTTGGCTCTAGTATAGACGAGAGAGATAGAAGCATATTTTTCATCATTGAAATCAGACTTGGTGAAGAAACAACATGCGGTAAACTACTAAATTTATCTACTCGATAAATGATTGCGGTAACCAAGGAGGATGCGGTGATAAAACTTTGAAAAATAACATGCAATGTGATAGCGCAAAATTTGAAATAAAGATAAGGAAGAGTACACCCCCAAATTTTGCGTTGTCGCCCGCATGGTGTATTGATACATCCATCCTTGCGACGATCTTTGCTTCTATGGATTGCGGTGATGGAATCAGAATATTTGCTTCGTCTTGTAGTATCTCTAGAATCCTGTGTCTTAATCCTTGTAAACAGACGATCTTTTCTCTTTTTTTTTTTCTCTCTTTTTTTTTTTGAAAGAAAAATAAGTAAAATATAACTAGTAGTACCATGACGATGAGTTAAATGTTCAAGAGTTGAGTAATGAATAGTCTGGGTTTTTCAACTTTGCGGAGGTTGTTTCTAGCTGAAAATCTCCTCCGCAATATGCTTTGATCCGTTGTCCATTAACTTTAAATGTTCGACTGCCATCTTCGGTGATTAGTTCCACCGTACCATGTGGAAATACTTCTTTTATGATGAAGTGACCAAACCAGCGTGATTTTAATTTTCCTGGGAAGAGCCGCAATCTTGAATTGAAAAGTAAGACCTTCTGCCCAATTTGGAGGGTTTTAGTGCATATGCGTTTATCATGGAAATGCTTGGTGCGCTCTTTATAAATCTTCGCATTCTCATATGCGTTGATCCTCTATTCTACTAGCTCGACCACTTGTAGTTTACGCTCTTCTTCTGCTTTCCAAAATTCAGTTTCTTTACCACCCACAATGCTTTATACTCCAACTCCAAAGGTAGATGACATGCCTTGCCAAATACCAACGCATAGGGAGACATACCTATTGGTGTTTTAAATGCGGTCCAGTATGCCCATAATGCATCATCAAGCTTCATTGCCCAATCCTTCCATGAAGGTTTTACCATCTTCACAAGTATCAATTTAATTTCACGATTAGACACTTCAGCCTGGCCATTTGTTTGCGGATGGTATGTAGTGGCCACCTTATGGAGGATATCGTACTTGCGCAGCAACTCCTTTATATTGTGGTTGACAAAGTGTGATCCTTCATCACTTATGATGGCACGTGGAGTGCCAAAACGCGTGAAAATGTTTTTATTCAGAAACTGGGAGAATACTGTCACATCACTTGTGGCGCATGCAATTGCCTCTACCCACTTGGAGACATAGTCAACGGCTAATAGAATATAGTGCTTACTGTTTGAAGGAGGGAATAGTCCCATGAAATCAATCCTCCATACGTCAAATAGTTCTAGCTCCAAGATAGTATTTATTGGCATTGCATTCTTCCGTGAAATGTTGCCAGTGCATTGACACCGATCACATTTCATTGTGTAGTCAACAACATCCTTAAATCATGAAGGCCAAAAGAATCCACTTTGTAAAACTTTAGTTGTAGTACGTTGTCCTCCAAACTGCCCTCCATTTGGCAAATCGTGGCACTGCTATAATATGCGTTGTTGAGCAGCATCTGGGACGCATAATCGAATGATTTGGTCTGCACCTCTTTTGTACAAATTCGGCTCATCCCAATAATAGTGTCTGCATTCATTCTTGAGTTTCTTTTGTTGATGGTAGGTGTAATCTTCAGGAAATTGTTCACAAACCAAATAATTAACGATGTTCGCATACCAAGGCAGTTCTTCTATGCGAAACAGCTACTCGTCCGGGAACACGACACTCACTTCAAATTCATTGCGGTCAACCTCAGGATTTTCTAATCTGGACAAGTGATCTGCAACTTGATTCTCTATCCTCTTCCGATCAATTATCTTCATATCAAATTCTTGAAGGAGGAGAACCCATCTGATCAACCTCGGCTTTGCGTCCTTTTTTGTCATCAAATATTTGATTGTCGAGTGATCAGTGTGAATAAGTATCTTGGTTCCCAATAGATATGCCCAAAATTTTTCCTACACAAACATCACAGTCAGGAGCTCTTTTTCAGTGGTGGTATAATTAAGTTGAGTAGGGTTCAGAGTTTTACTCGCATATGCGATGGGGTGCAAAATAGTTTTCTTCTTTTGCACTAATGCAGCTCCCATCGCATACCTGCTTGCATCGCACATGAGTTCGAATGGGAATGTCCAATCCGGCACAATCAAGACAGGTGCAGTAATCAGCGCATTTTTTAAAATTTTGATTGCGTTGAGGCAATTGTTGTCAAATTCAAACTTCCTATCTGTCTTTAACAACGCACTCAATGGTCTTGTTATTTTAGAAAAGTCCTTGACGAATCGTCTATAGAATCCGGCATGCCCCAAGAAGCTTCGCACAGCCTTCACGTCGGTTGGAGGTGGAAGTTTTTCAATTACGTCAATCTTTTCTTTGTCCACCTCCAATCCGTCTCGGGAGACCTTGTGTCCCAACACTATTCCCACCTTTACCATGAAGTGACATTTTTTCCAATTGAGCACTAGGTTTGTCTCTTCACATCTTTTCAGAATTTTCTCCCAATTGGCCAGGCAGACTTCATAAGTGTTCCCATAAACGAAGAAGTCATCCATAAATATTTCTACTGAGTCCTCGAGATAATCTGAAAAGATCGCCATCATGCACCTCTGGAACGTGTTTGGCGTATTGCAGAGCCCAAACAGGACGCGGCGAAAAGTAAATGTCCCATATGGGCAGGTGAATGTGGTCTTGTCTTGGTCTTCAGGAGCTATCATGATCTGATTATACCCGGCATATCCATCAAGAAGCAATAAAAACCGTTCCCTGCTAATCTGTCCAGCATTTGATCGATGAATAGAAAAGAGAAGTGATCTTTCTTTGTGGTCGCATTCAATTTGTGATAGTCCATGTAGATGCGCCATCCAGCGATGGTCATTTGCAGTATTAATTCATTGTTCTCATTTGGGACTACCGTCATTCCTCCCTTCTTTGGCATACATTGCCCGGGGTTGACCTACGTGCTATCTGCAATGGGATAGATAATGCCTGCATCCAGCCACTTGATAATCTTCTTTTTGACGACCTCCTTCATCGCAGGGTTAAGTCTGTATAGATTTTCAAAGGTTTCTTTGTGGTCGTCCTCAAGACGAATGTGGTGCATGCAGTATGTGAGGCTAATTCCTCTGATATCAGCGAGCGTCCAGCCGATCGCTCGCACATGCTTCTTGAGAATGCTCATCAACGCATTCTCTTGATCTTCGTTAAGTGTGGAAAAAATTATCAGTGGCAGCTTCTCATTCTGCCACAGGAATGCGTACTTCAAATGTGTTGGTAGGGTTTTCAAATCAAGGGTGGTGGTTCCACGAGAGAAAGTTGTGTTATTTTTCTTTCTTCTTTCGGCTCTTCTTCTTGCGTTGCGATCAATCCTTCTTCTTTGTTTGCTTTTGCTACGATCAAATTGTAAGTAGCTACGGATGCGTTGGCATCCTCTTCTTCACACTCTTCTTCTTTAATCAAATTCAGGTCATCTTCAAAATCTGGCAAGTCTTCCTCATCGGGAAATTTCATGGCACGAATTATGTTAAATTTGAGCTTCTGTCCGTTTATGCTCAAAGTGATTTCTCCTTTGTGCACATCAATTTGAGCACGCCCCGTTGATAGGAAAGGTCGCCCCAAAATGTTGGGCACATCTTTATCAGCCTCATAATCCAGGATGATGAAGTCAGCTGGCAAAATAAATTTGTCAATCGTGATCAGCACGTCCTTCACCTTACCCTCTAGATGAACCAGAGATCTTTCGGTCAGTTGGAGAGTCACGGATGTGGGACAAGTTGTCCCACATTTAATTGTCGAAAGATTGATAGCGACATAAAATTTATGCAAATCACACAGGGCTTGCCCAATATAGAATCCTCCTATGGAGTAAGGAATAGTGAAGCTCCCAGGATCGCTCATCTTCGGTGGGATAATAGATTTGGAACTTTGCGTTAATGCCACCGTGGCAAATTTTCCAACACCTCTTTTCTTAATTACCATGTCCTTCAGAAACTTGGCATAGGCAGGCATTTCATCAATCGCTTCACTGAAAGGAATATTAACATGTAATTGTTTTAGCATAGATAGGAAGCATTGGTACTGTACCTCTTCATTTTTTTTTTCCTTAGCCTCTGAGGGAAGGGTGGTAACTGAATTTTCACGGTTTTCGTTTCATTTGACTTTGAGGTTGATGCAACCTCAGGTTCTACCACTTCATTTTCCTTTTCTTCTTCTTGCGTTGCCACAATCTCAGGCTCAGCTACGATGGAAGTTGTTCTACTGCACAATGTCATAACCTGACATTGCTCCTTACCTGATCAACCTGGGTTGCGTGGAAGCTCGGTTGAACTTGGCAATGCCCCTTGCGGTCTACTTTTGAGCTCATTTGCAATCTGGCCCATTTGAAGCACTGTCTCGTTTTTCTCTATGTATTGCTTCAATAGGCTTTCTAGAGAAAAAGATTACGGTGGTTGTTGTAAACTACTTGCTTGGTTGCTCTGTTGACCGATACTACGTTGAAAGAATCCTGGTGGCCCTTCTTTTTGTGCCACAGATTGAAAATTTTGTTATTAATTCTTCAAGGCATAATTGGGATGGTTTTTCCATCCGGGGTTGTAGATGTTTGAAAAAGGATTATTCTTTACAAAATATATAGACTGTGGATTTTGCGGGCAATCCTCCATTGCATGCCCATCACCGCAAGTCGCACATCTTGCGGTGTTTTGACTTATTGCATTGATTTGCGTACCTTGCGGTGTTGGGCTGCTGATCGTCATTCCTTGATTCAAATTCATCATTGCGGTCATTTGGTTTTGCAATAAGATAATAGCACCGTTATTTGCATCAGAATCCTTGAGTCTTAATCTCTGGTCACTCTCCCTCCCATCTTCATGATTCCTGGAGACGCAGTCCAGGATATTCTTTGCCTCATCATAAGTCTTGTCAAGTAGACCACCAGCTGCTACCGCATTGGCAGCAGTCTGCGAAGCAGGATTCAAACTGTGGTAGAAACTTTCCATTTGCAGGCAATCTGGTAGCTCATCATGCAAACAATCTCAGACCAACCTTTTAAACCTCGCCTAAGCATCACTGAGCGATTCGTCCATATCTTGTTCAAAATTATTAATAAGTTTTCCTCGTCTTGCGTTTTCGGTAGGTGGAAAATACTGCTTTATAAACTTCTCCACCACCTACTCCCAAGAAGTGATCTCTCTTGGTTCGAGCGAATAAGCCCATTTCCTAGCCTGATCACAAAGAGAAATAAGAACAATGTTAATCGAACTTCTTCAGTAGAGATTTTCGAGAACACAAAAGTATTGCAGATTTCAATAAAACTTCGGAGATGGGCGTGCAGATCCTCGCCACGCCTTCCTCCGAATTGACCTGCAGCCTGGATCATCTGCAGCATCACCGATTTCATTTCAAATATACTTCCGTCCAAGGCAGGCCTCATGATTCTCGGAGAGAAATCATAGAGGTTTGGTGATGCATAGTCTCTAATGGGCCTATTGCGATCGTTTGCCAACAGAATCGGATTTGCCATGACATTGTTGTTGTTTGGTGCTTCATTCCTATGCTACTCCGCCATCTCTTCTTTATCGAATTGTGGTTGCTGTTGGCGGTCTCTTAATCTCCTTTGAAATATTCTCTCAATCTCCGGGTCGTAGTTCGCTAGAGATTAAGAGTTCTGCAAAGAAATCACAAAAATTACTGTTAATAACTATTTTGCCGAAGTCCCCGGCAACGGCGCCAAAAACTTGATGCTCAAATTTTATGAAGTGGAAATATGGATGATATGCGTTGAGGGATTATGTTATGCACTCAAGTCTCCCCAGCGGAATTCAAGTGTAAATTCCTGGTAAGTTCAGGGTCAAACATAGGGACTTGTGAAAATAGTTACGTTGATAATGTTTATGAAAACTTTGTGGTAACCAAGTAAATAAATAAAGTGTGGATGTGTTGTTGCATTGATAAAAAAAAGAGTAAATAAAGGCGGCGGCTTTGAGAAAGAGAGTTACGTTGATAGATGCAATGAGTATGCGATGAACGGGTTGAGAAAATCTTTAGCTTGTGTTACTCGGGAATGCGTCAAACTTTGCGATCATGTTACAACTATGTACAGCAAGTCATTTCCTAATGTAAATGCGATGCTTCTAAGTCTAGGACGCATATGTTGAATGAAAAATGTCCATAGAGCTTATCCCTAAGTCTCTACTCTTGTCCTATGCGTTGATGCAAAATGCATGAAAGCAAGGTGACCGCATGCAATCATATCTTATTGCTAAGATGCATATGATGCATTAATAACAAATAGTGCTCATTCCTAAATGCCTATCTCTCGTTTATGTGTTCTAATCTGGTTCTTCCAATCCTAGATTCTGATCAGACCAGTTCAAGTCTAGATCTTGTCCTTAGACTACCCTCCCGAGTATCTCTAATAGACGAATGAAGCATACATAAACAAGATAATCACAAAGAATGAAGATTCCCTAGTTGTGCTAGCTAAATGCTTCTCAACCCATTCAACTGTTTAGCTACTCATGCGTGAATTACAGAAAGTGAATAGATATAGAGGAAGACGTTCCATTCTTATAACTATATTGGGTACAAAATGATAATGGGAATTAAAGGTAGAGACCTGGTAGCAATTCCTTACTGACCGAGGCTTTTTACATTGAATCTCTATTCTGATTTACAAATATTCCCGCTTCTACAGGCATCGACCCTCTCTCTGTCTTGGAGCTTCCGGTGCTTTCCCCATCTTGCCGGAACGATCTACTGGCACACCTTCTTCCTCGCGTCTGCCTTGAACTGAAAGAAGACTATGGACAGAGACGCGAACTTGTAAAATGATGAAATAATCGACTACTTTACCCCTTCTCTAAAGAATGCACTTGGTATTAATAAGGCATCAAAGGTGAAAGGCGGCTTCTCTCTCCTAGTTGTACAGATGGGACAGCTTTAATTCCTGACTGATGCGTCGGATAATTGTCACCGATAAAGCTAAATGTACTTTGTGACCATTATCGGCTGTCAACTTAATTTGGATTCGATTGTCATCAGCTTTCTGTCCCATCTATCTTAATTTTCCTTTCATCCGGATGCGTCCACCATGTTGCGGTGATTCTTCTTGGGTGAATGTTTTCAAGCATGATCAACGGAAAGTCTTGCAGTGAAGTTGCGCTCGACCAATGTATTCCTATGATCGCATTCTTTGCATTGCGTTAACGCATTATTCTGCAAGAAAATATAAAAATCAACTGCTCTAATGCATTGGACGCATGCGACCGCAATATTATAGAATTTATGCTTAATGGATGCAATTTAATATATTTCATCAATGCAATCCAACATTGTTTAAGGATTCCGCATGATAACGTGCATTTCTGTCCGTTATCAATATGCCTACCATTTTGGGGACTAGTCTGATCTAGGAGCTAGGAACTCAATCCACAAGATGGAAGTCACTCCTTTCCTGAAGCAGGGATAAGTAAAGAGATTGCTCCCTTAAGAGCTGATTCCGGGGCTTGAACATAGCGGCCACAGCTTCTCTTTAGAAGAGAAGACTCAGTCATAGTAGGTCTCCGCCATCTACCACTTGCCCAGTCGTGTACACGATCATTGTTTCCTCCTTTGTCTGCCTCATATCAAGTCCGAATAGAGCCCACCCTCTGGATTCTCATACCGAGAATACCAGGGTCGCCTTGTTGGTGGTGTCAGACTCAACTCAACACCGTCGAGGTTTTCTGGAGGCTGTTCGTGGTGCTGTGGAGGTCGTTCATTCTTGCGGAGGAGATCGTGACCGAGGAGATCGTTGAGGATGAGTGCGAAGAGTTCGTGCTATGTTGCGATCGTGTAGATCGAGCGTTTGAAGTTGCTGATTGTTCGAGCAATTGCGCAACAGAGCGTTGAGACGCTTCTGCTATTGTGCATAGAGTTTGATCTCTTTATGCATTTGTTGTTCATGCTATAATTTCTTGTTTGAAGTTGACTATAAATATATGTTCATTCATGATTGTAATTTGGAATAGTCTTGTTCCACTGCTCATGGAAATCTCAGAATCTGATTTTCTTCATTCCCAACATATACGTCATGTGGTAAGCCCATAATGCCTTGTCCAACTTTTGTGCCCAATCCCTGTGCGTTGAATTAATAACCTTCTCAAGTATAGATTTGATCTCTCAATTGGACACCTAGCTTGTCCATTCGTTTGAGGATGGTAAGCTCTCACAATCTTGTGATGTACATTGCATTTAATCAGAAGCTTGTTGATGATGCGATCTATGAAATGAGTCCCTTTGTTGCTTATGATGACACGTGGGCTGTCAAAGCAAGTAAAAATATTTTTCTGTAGGAATTTTGAGACTGTTGTTGCATCATTTGTACCACATGAAATTGCTTCGACCCGCTTTGAAAAATAATCACAACTACCAAAATGTAGTTGTGGCCATTGGAAGGCAGGAATGGGCCCATGACGTTAATTTCCCATACATCAAACAATTCAACCTCTAGGATAACATTCAGCAACATCTCATTTCTTCCGGAAATATTCCCAGTGCATTGGTAGCTGTTGCATTTGATAACATAGTCTCTGGCATCTTTGAAGAGTATGGGCCAATAGTTCCCACTTTAAAGTATTTTCGTTGTTGTGCGTTGTTCTCCAAAATGGCCACCAAATGGTGACTTATGGCATTGATATAAGATGCGATGAAAGGCAGTATAAGGAATGCATTGCCTTAAATATGATCTAGGCCTCTTTTATAAAGGTGTAGCTCATCCCATGAGATATGTGAGTGGGGTATCCTATACAAAGAGTTTGTATAACATCGGACCATAAAATGATTATTCTATCTTTATAATACATTTACTTGAAAAGACTTACATTTCACTAGGATAACTATAGGTAACTTGACTTTAATCCTGAGTGAGTTGTGAACTCCTACATATGAAGGCAATTCTTCGATCTGTGTGGGTGGGAGTGGCTAATTCTGAAGGAGTTAGCAACATGAAAGCGAAAGCAATCATGATCTTAAGCACTCTAATTTCGTTGATTTAAAGAACAAGCATGCTAGTACAAAGATATAATAACAGAGTTCTAAAGAGCAAACCTTAATGTAGCTCAAAATTGAAACAATTCGTTGGTTGTTTTTTATCATGAACAGTTCATGAATCACCGCTAGAGTCTTCTCTGCTATTCTCTGGTCTTAGAACTGCTTGTGGGATCCAATTGTGATGAATTTTGAAGGGAAAACAGAGTTTGAGAGAGTTAGAGCTATGGAATTTGATGGAAAAATCTCAGCTTCAAAAACCAAAATTCTCAACCTTTCTCTGTAAATTCTTCCTCTATTTAAAAAGGAAATCATGTAAATCAAATTCGCATTTAAGTGACAGAAAATTGAGCATTCGATTTAATGGGATTTGAGGTGTTAATGAAAAACTTGGTGAAAAATGTGGGCTAATCCCACTTTCCCAATTTTGAATTTTCTAAATTCAAATAATTAATTCAAGATTAATTTTTTTAAAAAAATTCATTTTAAAAACCAATTTTAAATCAAATTAGTTCTAATAATTAATTTTAATTAAATAATAATTTAATATCCAATATAAATTATTTAAAATTAATTTTAAATAAGTAATTAAACAATTTAATTAATAAAATTAATTTTAATATAAAATATTAAATTAATTAATAACACCAATCTTGAACATGAATCCGTATTCATGTGTGCAATATTTAAATCATATTTAAATATTTTCACCACTCTAAGACATTATGTATATCGAATATAAATAACGGTCATTTCCTAAGTCGAATTTGAACAACTCAAATTCTTTCATCACACTCTTCTAAGGTTTAATCCAATATGAGGTAGCAGAGGGACCTAATGAACCTACAGATTATACGCTCTAATGATCCGAGATTATCCGACTAAACTCTTTTGCCTAGAAAACCAACATTTGTTAACTATTAGGACACTCCATTATAGCCCAGTAGTTGCACTCTCCTCACTATAGATATATTTTTGTCCACTCAATATAACCATGATTCATAATGTTGGTGTTAACAATTAACATGCAAAAGCAATTAGGATCTTAAGCACTCTAAATTCATTAATTTTAGTAAACAAACATAAGTTCATAGAAAGGGTTTGCGCAAACAATTAACATGCGAAAGCAATTATAAAGTGCACAACCTTTGTAGAACTCAAAACTCAGCAACTCCTCGACACAATTCTGATCACGAACACTTCGTGGACCACCGCTAAAATCTTTCCCACTGTTCTTTGGATTTAGAACGGTTTGTGGGAACCGAATTTGTGATGAATTTGAGGGAAACTTGAGGATTGGAGAGCTTTTTGTGAATGGAAAAGAAGAACCAATTCTTCTTCAAAGCAACAATTTGTGTGAACCTTTTTCCATTCAATTTATCCTTAATTTATAGAATAAATCATGCAAAAAGAAATTGCTTATCATGTTGATACCAATTCAACATGCAAGCTAATGGGGATTGAGGTGTTTAGGTTTGTGGGTTTTAGGGAAAAAACCCACTAACCCTAAAATCATTTAAATAAAATTCACAAGTTCTATTTAAAATAAAATTCACAAATTCTATTTAAATTGATTTTTTATTTAAAATTTGAATTTTAAAAATACAATTTATTTTAGATAAAATTAATTCCAATAATCAATTTTAAATAAAATAATTTTTAAATAATTAATTAAAAATTTTAATCAATCAAATTAATTTAATATTTAATATTAAATTAATAATTAACACTAATCCCGAACATGAATCCCTATTCAATTTTGTAATTAACACCAATCCCAAACATAATTAACACCAATTAATTTAAATCATATTTAAATATTATCCAACTCTCCAATTTTGTTTAATTTGACAATTAAACAATTAGTCATGTTAATTAAATCACATATAATTAACTATAATTCCCTAATTCGAATTTGAACGTTTCAAATTTTCTCATCACATTATCCTAAAGTATAATCCATTATGAGCTAGTAAAGGGATCTAATGGACCTACAGATCATGAGCTCCAATGATTTGAGATTAACCGGCTAAACTCATTAACCCAATTAATCAACATTCGTTAACTATTAGGACACTCCACTAAAGTCTAGTAGTTGTACTCTCCTCACTGTAGATATATTTATGTCCACTTGATTTAACCAAGATTAGTTAGTCGACCCTTCACATATTGTTCGTAAATACAACTGGGTCCAAATTTCTGTTTTACCCCTATAATTAGATTTCTCTCCTTAATCCCACTGATTCTCTAATGAACAATTGGTTTGTGGTCCAACCAAATAATCGAGTCCCTCTTAAGCCTTAGAGAGGGCAAGGCCCCTTGTTCAAGACTTGGATTCAGCACTTAAGAGAACAACCTATCTACTAACCCTAGAAGTAGGTAGAAGTGAATTTCATCTTGCAAGACTATCCTCAGCTATCTACCCGGTCTTACCCCTAAAATGGGAGGCTTATTGAGTCACCAATGTTGAGCCACTCTCACCCATGCAGATTAAAGGATAATCCTAAATGAACAGGAGTCCATTGTTAGCTCAGGATTAAGATTGAGTTACCTAAGTCGTCGATTTGAAATAGTCAGTCTTATTAGTAAATGACATCATAAAGTAAAAGTGACTATTTCGTGGTCTGGTCTGATACAAACTAATTGCATAGGATGCCCCCACTCGCATGTCTCCACATGAACAATTTATTATCACATCATTTGTAACACTTTACAACTATTGTAACAATTACAAAGTAGATTGCATCCATAGTGTCCCCAGGACAAGATACCCAAACTTATCCTTATACTTATAGACCGTTTTGACTATGACTTGAACTTGATCCACGTTTATGTCTCAATAAAGTTCAAGTATACATATTATAGCCAGAGGTTCTTAGTTTATTGAATTTAGGATTAAAAAGTGCAATTCATATATTCAATAACAACTTTATTGAATAAACCTCAATAACATCTTTATTGCAAAATGAAATATGTTTAATGTTTACAAACCACAAGTTTCAGAACTACAACCCAACAAACTTCTAATTGGACTAAAACTCTAGTAGATTACATATACAATATTGAGTATGAGAGTAATAACATAATACAATAAACTAAGGCATCATATACCCATGATTTCTACCACTTACGCTAGATTTATATAACCCATAGTCCTAGATGTTGGGTTTTATACCTTAAAACTCGTAGATAGTAAATGTTATTAATTGACCATCATCAATAAAGAGTTATAAATGTTAAATCAATAAATGTTATTATTTGTATTGTTGTCTATTTTGTCTTAATAACCCTAAATCCAATAAACTAATATCCAAGGTTGTCTTATGAGTCTTGAACTATATGTGGAGACATACGGGGATCAATGTTCAAGATACAACCTAAAGGGTCTATAGTATAAGAATAAGGTTGGGTACCTTATCCTAGTAACACTATGGATACGACCCACTTTGTATTTGATACAAACATAATGATCTAACACGTTCGTGTATGTGACACACGAGTGGGGGTATTATATGTAATGAGTTTGTATAAGACTGGACTATGAAATAATAACCACTAGATGTAACACTGACAAGTCTAAAACTTACGTCGTTAATAAGCTCCAGACTTGGTCAAAAGAAAATTTATACTACTGAATTACTCCTATTACTACAAAAACAAACGTAGCAATAGTTATAAGTACGGGATTGAACCATAGAGAGGCACAGAATTAATTATCTCTTAAGTTAAATTTAACTATGGAAAAACAGTAAAAACAGGATTTTGGGTTTTGATTAATTTGAAAACATGCAGGAAATAAATTGCAAGGGATAAATGGAAACAAGAATTGGTTCATCTAGTTTTCAGATCAAGTTAGACATTCGATGTAATTCGATCACCGTTTTCTGCCAATTGACTATGCATTCGAATTATGCATGCATAACTACTCGCTCGATCCGATCTAACTAGCTTCTACAAAGGCAGACAACTAGCATGAATCTAACCGAGAAAACATCATAATTATTAATTAAGGTAAAAAAGGTCATACCCTAACTAATCTATATGCTTTTAAATTCTATTAGGTTCGATAGCGACCATATAGAACTAAAAACACATGCATTACAATTAAGGATTCAATTATGGCGATTAATTGTTAGGACATCCATGTTCAATTAACCAAATTATTCTTTGAACCTAGCAATTAGACATTCTAGGAATAGCCATCAAATGCCTCATTACTATTGCTACTTATTAGCATGCACATGAACGATAAAGCGTGAAAGTCAACCTCAATAATAATGCTTGAGAATTTAAACAGATTCAAAGAAAAACATAATTCTAAATTGCAAGAATCAATTGAAAACAGAAAACTCACAAAATTGACATCAAACCATTGATCCAAGAAACTAGATGAAAATTAACTCATAAATTCATAGAAAAATCCAAGAGTTCAAAATCCAATACATGTATACAATCCACAATAAAACTAACATCTAACCTAACAATACCAAAAACATCAAAGGGATGTAAGATAGTAAAGCCTCTCCTCAGCCTCCATAGCCTCCAAGTTCACAACCCTTCAACCGCCATGAATTTTCAGCATAAAGTAACCTAGAGCCAAAGGGGTGTATTTATTGGAAACGACCGCAGTGTTGCAACGTTAGAAAAAGCATTGCAACGCTCAACAAGTCAAGCCATGAGCGTCAGGCGAGCGTTGGAACGGTGGCGTTGGGCAAACTTCGTAGTGTCGTAATGCTAGGGGTACCGTTGCAACGCTGTCCTACAAATCAATATTCTATCTTCAAGAGTCAAACGAGCATTGGACTTAGGCACATTAAGAGCGTTATGATGCTGAGGCAAGGGCATTTTGGTCTTTTTAACTCCCTTGAAGCCCAGATGCTCAAATCAACTCCAATTTTCTTCAAATTAACCCTGATTCTCATCAAATTACCGATTCTACCTCTTGATTCTTCGGTACCTACAAAATAACACAATCAACACATAAAATCCCTTAACAAGCCGGAATTAAGCTAAGAATAATAGCTCTTTTTAAGAGCTATCAAACACCGTTGACTAATTAGGTTCCTAGTTCAATAGGATGACCTCGGAAATTTAGTTTTAATCCTGAGTATATTATGAACTCTTGTTCATGAAGGATTGTCCTTTGATTTGTATGGGTGAGAATGGCCAGTTCGCCGACCCAATATGTCTACCATTTTAGGGATGAGACTGAGTGGGGAGTTGGGAACATAATAATATAAGATGGAATTCACTCATTCCTTCATTGAGGGTAAGTAGATGAGTGTTTCCTTAAGTGGTTTCCAGGACTTGAATAAAGGGTCCTACTCTCTCATTGGCCCAATAGAGGTTTTTGTTCATTAATTGGAACATAAATAGGTTGTTTATTAAAAGAGTACTGGTACTTAAGGAGCCAGAGGTAACACAAGGGTAAAATGGTAATTTGACTCGGTTGGAGTTACAAACACTCGTGAAAGATAACTTGCTGGTATTGGCCTATATCATGGATACAGAAATATATATGTAGTGAAAATATTGCAGTTGTAGATCTTTAATGGAGTGTACTTACAGTTAACGAATATTGATTAACTTGGTTAATGAGTTTAACCAATTAATCTTATATCGTTAGAGGTTCTGATTTACAGGTTCACCAAGTCCCCTCATTAACTCACTGAAGGATACTTAAAAGGGATAATGTGAATTGTTCAAATTAATTTGAGGAATTATATTAATTAAATTAATATATAATTAATTATGGATATGATCTATAATTAAATTGGAAAGCAACCTTTGAATAAGATTCAAATTAATTAATTCAAGTGAATTAAATTCACAAAGAATTAATTAATAGAGAGGTTTTGCATATATACATGGGATATATATGATAATTAAATATACACATTAAATTGGGTTTAATGTATAAGTAGTTATTTAATTATTGTGAGAATTAAAACTAAATAAATGTTATTTAATTGAGCTAATTGATTAAATAAGCGTTATTTAATTAAATGGACTAATTAATAAATAAATATTATTTAATTAATTGAAAAGGAAAATATATTTGAAAATGGACTTGACCCTTCTTTATATAAAAATCTCCATGTTCCTTTGGGAATGCACTGAATACACAATTCTCATTGTAGAAAAGCTCTAAAAATACACAACTCCCTGATGTTATTGTGCAGAATTTTCTCTGAGTCTCTCTACTTTCCAAAACCTTATTATCCTCTCCCTCTCCCAATAGTTGGATACCACCTTGATGGAATAAACTAACATGCAGCGGAAATAGAACAAAATCAATAAGCACTTTAATTACACTTAATTTGAGTTTAAAACATGCTTTAGAAAAACTATTTCACAAGAGGGTTTACTGGACACAATACCTTTGATAAATCCTCTTTAAAATCAGTTGAGTTCCACGAAATGATGCTTCAATCTTCAAGTAGACCACCACAAAGATCTTTTCTACTATTCTCTTGCAATGATTGTGTGGTGGAAACATTAACTTGAGCTGCTTTTTTATAAGACATAAAAGGATTACTTGAGGGTTTCAAATTCTGCAGAATTTTGAAATTCTGAATGCATGGCTAATCATTCAGCCTAACACTCCAATTTATAAAGCTTTTAACATGCAATTATAGAGCTTGAATGAAGGCCAGCTCCTTCTCCATGAAATTAATGGAGATTAAGTGGAATTGGATGAATAAGGTGCATGCACTTTTAGTGGAGATTTTGCAACTTTTGTAATTTCTCTTTTGTTTTTCAAATTGAATTTTTAAAATTGATTTCTAAAATTAATTTAATAAATAAAATAATTTATTTGTTTATTAGTTTTATAAAAATTAATTCAATTAATTAATTTTTAGATAAAACTTTTAAATTAAACTTTTTAATTAATCTTGTTAATTTAATATCTAATATTAAATTAATAGAACAACAATTTTACTACAACGAATTTAATTTCATGTTACTAATATTTAAATCATAATTTAAACATTAATTGATTCTCCAATTTTGTTTAATTTTGATAAAATTAAACATTTCAATTGTATCGAATACAATTAATAGAAACCCAAATTGAATTTGAACATTTCAAATTCTAAACCCTAATTTCAAATCTCATCAAGATTACTCAATTTACTAATCCAATTTATGAGCTAGTAGAGGGACCTTATAAACCTATAGATCATGAGCTCCAACGATTTGCAATTAATCGGTTAAACTCTTTAAGTCGAATTAATGACTATTCGTTAACTATCAAGACATACCACTATAACTCAATTGTTGCACTCCCCTCACTGTAAATGTATTTCTGTCCTTTTTAACCATAATCGATAAGTCAATCATTCACGGTTGTTCGTATTTATAGTTGGGTCAAAGATTACCATTTTATCCCTATAAATACATCTTGCTCCTTAAGCTTCCACTGATCCTCCATTGAACAATTGATTTATAGTCCAAATTATAAATCATAACCCTCTCCATCATGAGAGGGTGGGGTAATTGTTTAAGACTAGGCATCAACGCTTAAGAGAACAACCTATCTGCTAATCCCTAAGTTGGGTAGGAGTGAATTCCATATTGCAAAGCTATGTCCCCAGCTATCTATCCGATCTTATTCCAAAAATTAGAGGCTTATTGAGCAGTGTTATTGGACCACTCTCACCTACGCAGATCAAATGATAACCCTGAATAAATAAGAGTTTATAGTTAGCTCAAGATTAAGATCGAGTTACCCTACGTCATTAAGTTTGAAATAGTCAGTTTTGACAGTAAATGATCGTTATAAAGAAAAGTGGCTATTTTTAGGTTTTGTCTTATGCTAACTCATTACACAGAATGCCCCCACTCACATGTCTCTACATGAATGGTTTTTGGATCACATCATTTGTATCAGTATACAAAATAGGCCACATACAATAGTGTCACCAGAATAAGGTACCCAATTTCATCCATATACTTATAGACCATTTTTGGCTATATACTAGTCCTCTTTTATGTCGCCACATAAAGTTAAAGTATTCATATTATAGGCATGGAATTGTTTATTGGATTTTCATAAAAGAATGCAATATCAACAACAATTTATTGAATAAAATACTCATAAAAGAATATTTTTATTGATAACTAAAATATATTAACAATATTTACGAACTACGAGTTTAGGACATTCCCAACAACCTCCCACTTAGACTAATACTCCAGTAAGACAAACATATAAATATATAGCATTTACAATATTGAGAAATAGATTGAAAATACAATAAACTAGGGCAACTAAAATACCCTTTGACATTCTCCCACTTGCCCTAGATTATGAGGCTCGTAGTCCTAGTCCAACCAGGTGACCTTCAAACACTTTAGCCGAGAGAGCCTTCGTAAAAGGTTCAAGGTTGTCTTCTGAGGCTATCTACGTGAATATCACGTCTCCTTGGTGTATGATCTCTCTGATGAGATGGTAATTTCTTTCGATGTGTTTTCCATGTTTGTGACTCCTTGGTTCCTTGGAATTAGCAACTGCACCGATGTTGTTACAATACAGAGTAATGGGTATGTGCATATTTTGAAACACTTCCAAATCTTTCAAGAACTTGCGTAGCCACACTACTTCTTTAGCTGTTTCGCATGCAGCTACGTATTCTACTTCTATCGTGGAGTCACCTATACAACTTTGTTTAATGTTTCTCCATACTATAGCTCCTTCATTAAGATTGAAAACTGATCCTAAAGTAGATTTCCTAGAATCTACATCAGTCTGAAAATCAGAATCAGTGTATCTTGTAAGAATCAAATCCTTAGGTCCATACACAACCGTATAGTCTCTCATTCTCCTAAGATACTTAAGGATGTTTTTTACAGCTATCCAATGACTATGTTCTGGATTAGATTGGAACTTGCTGACGATTCCAACTGCGAAGCATATGTCAGGACGTGTACACAATATAGCGTACAATAGACTCCCAATTACATATGCATATGGAATTCTTTTCATTTCCTCAATTTCTTGAGGTGTCTTAGGACACTGTTCCTTCGATAGATGAATTCCATGCCTAAAAGGTAACATACCCTTTTTCGAATTTTGCATATTATATCTTGACAACATTTTGTCAACATAAGATGCCTGAGATAGTGCTAGGATTCTATTCTTTGGATTTTGAAAAAATTGAATCCCAAGAACATATTGAGCATTTCCCAAATCTTTCATTTGGAACTGTGATGTTAACCATCTCTTTATATCAGAAAGGAAACTTGTCTCATTCCCAATGAGCAAGATATCATCAACATACTGTACTAAGAATGCTATTGTTTTGTTGACTATTTTCTTGTATACACAAGGTTCGTCAACATTCTACTCAAAGCCATAAGATTTGATCGCAGTGTCAAATCTTATATTTCAGGATCTTGAAACTTGCTTCAATCCATAAATGGATTTCATAAGCTTACAAACCTTTTGTTCTTAACCCTGTTCAATGAACTCTTCTAGTTGAGACATAAAAATACTTACATCAAGATGGTCATTCAAGAAAGTCTTCTTGACATCTATTTGCCATATTTCATAGTCATAATATGCGGAAATGGATAGAAGTATTCTTATTGATTTTATCATGGCAACAGGATAGGAAGTTTCATTATAATCAACCCCATTTTTTTAGGTAAAACCTTTTTCCATGAGTCTGCCTTTATAGGTTTGTACCTTGCCAGTTTGGACTTTTTTTCTCTTCTAGCTCCATTTACAACCTATAGGTTTAACCTCATGTGGTTGATCTACATATTCCCAGACAAAACTGAAGTACATTGACTCCATTTCTACATCCATGGCTTTTATACATTGTTCCCTATCAACATTATCCAATGCATGTTTAAAGGTTAATGGATCCTTTAGTCCATCATCAAGTATGATGTCTTAAGTTTCTGTTAAACCCATGTAGAGTTCAGGTTGATTAACAACCATTCCACTATGCTGAGACATTCTCAACTCTTGAGAAGGAGGTGATGGGGCAACAATTGTTGTTGATAGACCAGATTGATCAACAACTTTTGTTAATTTATCTGTAGTATCTTTAGTCATTTCTTTCAATATTACTTTACTACGAGATTGATGATTTTTTATATGATCTTCTTCCAAGAATGTAGCATTTTTCGAAACAAATATTTTATCTTCTCGAGGATCATAAAACAATCCACCTTTTGTTTCCTTAGGGTATCCAACACAGAGGCATAATTTTGAACGTCGTTCCAGTTTCTTAGGGTTTTGTACCAACACGTGTGTCAGACATCCTCAGACTCGGAAGTAATGTAAACTACCTTTACGTCCTTTCCACAACTCATACGGTGTTTTAGAAACATTTTTTTAGGGAACCATGTTCAAAATATATACCGCAGTCTGTACTGCGTACCCCCAAAAGGATTGAGGTAACTGAGCAAAACTCATCATAGATCGAACCATGTCTAACAAGGTTCGATTTCTCCTTTCTGCAATATCGTTTTGTTGTGATGTTCTAGGTGCTGTGAGTTGGGATTGAATTCCATGATCTACCAAATAGTTCTGGAATTGTAAATCCATATACTCACCACCTCGATTTGATCGAAGTGTTTTAATTCTTTTACCTAATAAGTTTTCTATTTCGGTCTTAAATTCCCTAAACTTTTCAAGAGTTTTACACTTGTGACTTACTAAGTAAATATAGCCATATCTAAAATAGTCCTCAATGAAATTGACAAAATATTCATATCCACCTCATGCTCTTATATTCATCAAACCACAAAGGTTTGAATGTATAAGTTCGAGAGGTTCTTTGGCACAAAAACCTTTTCCAGAAAAAGAACTTTTAGTCATTTTTTATTCAAGACATGATTCACAAGGAGGTAAACAATTGTCTTCTAGCTGATTTAGTGATCGTTTTTAATTAATCTCTCAATCCTATTGAGATTTATGTGACCAAGTCTGAGATGCCAAAGATAGGTAACAACTGAAGGAACTCTTAAACAAGAGTACCCATGAGTAGAAGCGGATCTTTCCGATTTCATTGTGATAGAATTACCACACATATATTCAAACATATAGATATGCAATGTAACACTAATTACTGGCATGCTTTAATAAATAAAATACAAAAGACAGAGAAAACATACTAGTTGAAGACTTTCTTCAATCGAACTCAGTCCAGCGGAAGTAAACTCCTCACACTTTTTATCGTCTAGCAAGCAGTCGATTAGCAGCACCACGGTCGTCTACACGATCAGCAGCGTACGAACAACCAGCAATTGGGGACGATACCACCACTCGAAGCCCTCAGTATTCTCAGAGTGAGAATCGAAAGGGTGGACTTTGATGGAATTGGTAGAGAGGAGGAGGAAAAAGTGATCGTGTAAAACGAACAAGCAAGTAAGAGAAAGAGATGACTATCGTATGGTCGTGTGCTTGTCGTTTAGGCCGGGGTACACGATCGTATAGGTTTAGCTAAGAAATCCTCTATCAAATGGTAAGCGATCATTTAGGTCTGCTCGACGCGCTAAGCGATCATATAGAAAACGTAAGCAATCGTTTAATACACAGGTGTGCGATCGTTTAGGAAGATGAGCACTATAATATAGGCTCTTAACGCTAAGCGATCTTATAGATTCCCACCATGAGCAATTTTTCTTATGTCTCTTACAAAATGGAAACAATTTTCATTTTATTCTTCAGTTACAAGAATTGAATTCGAACTTCCCACTTTCGCACGATTTCAAAGAAATACTCGGCCAATTATCTCATAATCGCCTAATTAATTAAATAATGAATATAATCATATTATATTCTTAACCTATAGTTTGATATCATATATCTACTATAGTGTTTTCTCCTCTACTTGATATAAATCATATTTATTTCCAATTTCCTCCAAAATAATGTATCTCATACATTTAATCAATTATATCATATATAATTAACCAGTTCAGTTATATCATCTATAATCGAACTCCCTCTTGTCAATTTGAACATTTCAAACTGACCCAAAAACTGATTCTCAACTTTATACAAGCTACCAAGGAGGCCTTACAGACCTACGGCTCGAAGCTCCAAGACATGATCCACTTGTATGCCACCACATACATGCTTAAGTTATATACAGACAACCAAAAATTTTAGGTTTATTAGTTTGTGGTAAAGCAAATAAAACATTCAACTGAGCAAAATCAAGAAGTGAAGTAAAATATCATATATTATACATCACAAGCATTCGTACAAACTATAGGACACGAAACTTTAGGGCCTCAATTCCAACAATCTCCCACTTGTCCTAAAATGAAGTGGGGTGTACAAAAACTAGTACAAAACAATAAACTAGGGCATAAAAGCCCAGTACAAGAAAATCTCCCACTTACTCTAGTCCAGCCACGAGCGATCCTCAAAACCCATGCTCTGAAGGTGACCCTTAAACACTGTAGTGGTAAGAGCCTTCGTAAACGAGTCAGCAACATTGTGCTTCGAAGCGGTCTTCGTGACGATCACGTCCCCTCGATGCACTATCTCGCGGATCAGGTGATACTTCCGCTCTAAGTGTTTGTTGCGTCTGTGACTCCTAAGCTCCTTGGAGTTTGCCACAACCCTACTATTGTCACAATAAAGGGTAATGGGCCTAGACATATCTGGAACAATTTCCAATTCTGTCAAGAAATTCCTGAGTCAGACAGCCTCCTAAACAGTTTCGCAAGCCACTACGTACTCTGCCTTCATAGTGGAATCGGCGATGCACCCCTGCTTAGTGCTTCACCATACTACAGCTCCTCCGTTAAGAGTAAAGACTGACCCTTAAGTGGACTTGCGAGAGTCTCTATCAGTCTGAAAGTCAGAATCTATGTATCCAGTAAGGATCAAATCCCTAGATCCACACACGACCATGTAGTCCCTCGTTCTCCGAAGATACTTGAGGATATTTTTCACTACTATCCAGTGACTCTGGCATGGGTTAAACTGATACCTACTAACTATTCCCACAACATAACAGATCTCTGGTCAAGTATAGAGCATCGCATACATCAAACTACCAACGATAGATGCATATAAGACCCGTCTCA